>NC_082388.1:7159997-7427364 GCF_031168955.1 Gadus macrocephalus
GCCTCAGTATCCTAATGACCTTATTGACCACCCATGAGCATTAGGGTGGGGTTATAGATCCTCCACTTATCTGAGAGTCCACCTCGACTCTGCATAGACACCCTTCTGGCCACCATTGAACATTGTATTGTATCGTGTTGTATTGCATAGTACTTAACTGTGTAGCAACTGCAGTCGCTGCTATCATTGCTGCAACACGGGGTATTGGTTAGCCTAGCCATTGTTGAAACTTGCACTTGGTTCTAGGAACATCCTTACTGTACCAACAGCGATATATTGTTGCACTTCTTATGACAAATGTACTTGTAAGTCGCTTCGATAAAAGCGTCTGCTAAATGCGTCTGCTAAATGCCCTAAATGTAAATGTAAATCTGACACACACAAACACACACACTCCCAGTGTGCCATTGAACACAAAGGTTAGTGCCTGTTTCAACCGACACCAAACATCTTATTCAGTGGTGCTAACCCTATTGTTCACAATCCTATTTGTCTCACCTATCGGGAGTTATGCTCAAATGTAAGTAAAGAGATTCAGTTTCAACGTCGGCACTTGAGAGCATTCAAACGTTTCCGAACTTTCTCATGAATTCACATTGTTCACTTGAACTCAGGATCCTGGTCAAACCAATCCAAATGACCGCTTTGATTCAATAGCTTGCATAAAACTAAATAAAAGAAAGATCGTGACTTGTTTTGTATTATTAGTTCCGTTGTTTTTTTTATCCACCACCATTACAGTTGCATTAAGGGCATGCCTACGAAACAAACACCATAAACAGTGATGCCCTCGGATTAGCCTCTGCTCTGTCTAAAGGGCTAAAATACTTATAGTCCAGTAGCTCAGAGCTCGCTCTCCTCTCTCTCTCTCTCTCTCTCTCTCTTTCTCTCTCTCTCTCTCTCTCTCTCTCTCTCTCTCTCTCTCTCTCTCTCTCCGCCCCCTCTCTCTCTCTCTCTCTCTCTCTCTCTCTCTCTCTCTCTCTCTGCCCCGCTCTCTCTCTCTCTCTCTCTCTCTCTCTCTCTCTCTCTCGCTCTCTCTAACTCTCTCGTTCTTTCTCTCCCCCTCCCTCTCTTTTTCCCCCCCTTTCCTCTTTCTCCCTCCTCTCCCTCTCCCCCACTCTCTCTCTCGCTCTCTCTAACTCTCTCTCTCTAACTCTCTCTCTCTCCCCCTCTCTCTTTTCTCCCTCCTCTCTCTCTCTCCCTCTCTCTCTCTCTCTCTCTCTCTCTCTCTCTCTCTCTCTCTCTCTCTCTCTCTCTCTCTCTCTCTCTCTCTCTCTCTCTCTCTCTCTCTCTCTCTCTCTCTCTCTCTCTCTCTCTCTCTCTCTCTCTCCTTTTCTCCCCCCTCCCTGAGTGGAAACTAGACTCTATTTATACTGAAGAAGGTCATTCCTCTCTCCCATATAGAACCAGCAGCAGACGGGACATCCCAGGACACCCATCGCAGTCCGACTCCCAAAGCAGTCTGATCTGGTTTCAACACTCTTCATGTGATGATGGACTGTTTCATTATTTATCGGATGATTTGATTAGGGTCAAAAAAGTGAAAAAGGCCTGTTTATAACTTTATTATTGGATTTGTATAATCTGGAGATATTTGAACTATTAAACAGTTTGCGATTGAAGGATAAATTGGGTAGCGACTTAGCATGGTAGAGTTTATGCCACTAAACATGATGCAGTATGCATTAAATCCTAATCGTCTCTCTTCAGACATTTAAAGAGAAACAATGTGAAGGATAGTAAATGATAATCATGGCAACATTTTCTGTCCAACCAAGTTTATTTAAAGGGGACATATTATGAAAACAGCACTTTTCCTGGGATTTGGGATGTTTTTGTGGGTAGATGTGGGTGCTCCCAAACACATACAAACTTTGAAAAAAGTCTGTACATGATTTTTTGAGGGAGATACGCATTTCTGGAAGCAGCCCGCCTCCAGCTACCAAACAAGCGAGTCAGTTTCGGCGCCCCCTCCTACGTAGGAAGGGGGCACATTTGAATATTACCTCCCACTTCCCCACTCCCCTCCAATCAGAACATCGCTAAGATTTTGTGGACCAGCGGACGAGCAGCTCCGGCGGGGGGAACTCGGCGCAAGCCCTGCAGCTAAGCTCCGGGAGTACAATCCCTTTCTCTGGCGCTGAGCTCACCCGGCGGAAGTCGGGAGGAGGAGACATGGAGTAGAAAGGGATTGTACTCTCGGAGCTGAGCTGCCGGACTGCCGCCGAGCTACTCCAGCCAGAGCTGCTCGCCCACCCGAGCTGCTAGTCCACTGGAGCTGCCACCTAGCTTCGGCGCCAGTTCAGCTCCCGGCAGGGGCGGAGTTGGCCCCCCGCCAACAACGTTTTTGTTTGTTTTTTCAGTAATATAAAAAAATAACGGTAAAAATGAATGAAAAAATTGTAAAATAGGCCACAGTTCTGCTCTGTGCGGAAGAGAATTGATGATATGATATTATACTATTATATATAGAACGTTATAAGACACTGTCACCGAGTGTGAGAGGAGAGTTGACGAGAAGATGGCGGTTGACCTAGTTTCAAAGTTTATACCGTTTATACTCGGTAATACCGGTGTAACGTGTTGACACGACTACTACTACATGTTCCAAATCTGTTAACATATTCTCCATCCATTAAAAGAGAAAGATCAGTCAAGTCATTAATTTTTCTGAAATATAGGCCTACCAGCCAGCACATACACATTTGACTAGCAGATTGCGCTAGCTCCCGCCTAGCAATAACGTCAATGGTGGAGCTCTGGCTCCAGCATCCGCTTCTTCTTTATTCTGGCTTTTTCAGCCCCTCCTTTCTCTTTTCTCTTCTTGCCTTCCATGAGTGCCACAACAACCAAAAGCAAGCAACCACAAACTTGCTCGCCTTCCCTGTCTGACGTGTCTTTAGGGTCATGCCATTAGACGTGGGGCCGCTCATATATCCCCCTACATTTCCGAAAATGGATCTGACCTGCATGCAGTTTATTGGATAAACGCATTTCCCAATCCCAGGAGTCTTTGCTCCATTCTACGTAAATTGAAGAACAAACAAATTAAAGTAAACTGTAGTTCGTATTATTTATTTATGGCTATGAAAGTTCTGTAACGCCTGAATAATGAAGAATTAAATGAGGTAAAAAATATATATATAAAAAAAAAAACATGAATGAGACAGAGAGTAAGCAAGTGGTATAAATATTGGTTGGATGTTCTTGAGACATAAATTGTTTATTTCGGGGATTTTCACAGCGTTTTGACAGGGAATAAATTATGCTCAGGGCTGGCTTGCAGACGCCTCGCGGCCACTCACAACTGTGGGCCGGTCCAACTGACTTCGCAGGCCACTACACAATTGCGGGCCGGTCCACCTGACCTCGCTGGCCGGCCGGCCGACCGGGAAATCTCCCGATCGTCCCGACGGCCACTCCGCCTCTGGCTCCCGGAGTACACCGCCGGAGCTGCCGGACTGCAGCCGGACTGCAGCCGGATGGCTGCGACGGCGGCCGGACTGTAGTCCGGCAGCTTCAGCACGGGGAGCTCGGAGGCAGTCTGGCAGCTCAGCTCCCGGAGTACAATCCCTTGCTTCGCCATGTCGCGGTTCATGGACTTCAAACAGTCAAGGCCAAAGTTCCTTCCCCCCAATTCTTCTCAACCATGGCCGAGATATCCCCCACTACGAGTCTTTACTTGTGGAAGTACCAGAGGCGTCGGACACAGTCTTTATTATTCATAATATCATCCGAGGCGCCTATAGCTTTTGGCCGTGATATAAGATATATTATATAAATACCTGTCTATAATATTATTATGTTATATTATATTACATAGATATAGAGCTCCAGGAGTCCGCAAACAGCAACAATCCCTTCTCCTCCATGCTGTGGTTCAGTCTGACAGCTCATTGGTCAATGGGCAGCAGCTAATTTGCATCAATGCTACATACACTAGAAACAGCGCATTCTGAAAGGACTGAAACAGAGGCGAATAGCGGTATAGACAATATTTTTTTTCCTAAAAGCTATTTCCAGCAAACAGATTCAAAAACATTTTTTCTGGAACTCAAATACTATGTTTACTTGTTGGGAAAACACCATAATATGTCTCCTTTAATGGTTTTCCAGAGGCGTGCGAGAAGGAAATCTTCAAAAGGTCCAGATTACATCCAACTCACACTATTCCTATAATAAAAGTCACATATTTCGCTCCACTTTTTAATCTAACTACTCAAATAAGAACAAATATTAAATAACGATTGTTGGAATCAAAATTATTACAATATATTGAGATGGTCCATTGGGCACCTCAAGCAAAGTTAGAAAGCTATTCTTATAATTGTATATATATTCTAACTTTGACCCTTCCTCTGATGACCTTACGTTCTTGCTCAAGTTTATGGTCGTGCAAACTTTTACAAAGCATAACCATTGCATCAGTTATGCTCTAGCTCTATCTTGTGGCCATTCAACGTACAGCATCTTTGTTTTTCCGCATTTCCTTTTCATCTTTTGCTGAAGTTATCGCTTAATTTAATCTGCATCGAAAATATTCATCATGTAATCATCATGTAACCTTATCCATTGACTTTGTGTTTCATTCACCTCGCTTCATTCCTTTCTGTGATACCATTATTTCTTTGATTATTCCAAAAATGACAGCAAAAAGGTAATATAGACATACATATATATATATATATATATTTATATATACATATATATATGTGTATATATATATATATATATATATATATATATATATATATAAATATATATATATATACATATATTAGTGCTGTCAAGCGATTCAAATATTTAATCGCGATTAATCGCATTAATGTCATAGTTAACTAAAAAAAATTCTATGCTAAATATCCCTTGATTTCTTTGTCCCATTAATTTTTCGCATTTTAATGCTCTTATCAACATGGAGAAGTGCATCGGCTTGCCTTGTGCAAATGTTTTTTTATTGATAACAACATTGGCATATACTGATCAAAACAGGACGAAACAAAAAAAATGCCTATTGTGCAATTAAACGATGAACATACAAACATACTGCCTTGAACAAAGCAGTCAGGCTACTGCTTCTTTGTTTTGAGCCAAAGAAAAAAATAACTAAATAAATAAA
This sequence comes from Gadus macrocephalus, assembly GCF_031168955.1. Lineage (NCBI taxonomy): Eukaryota > Metazoa > Chordata > Actinopteri > Gadiformes > Gadidae > Gadus > Gadus macrocephalus. The sequence goes on from NC_082388.1 coordinate 7,165,117, forward strand.
TAAAGTTGTGGTTGTTTTAACGCTGTTAAAATTGGTTTGCGTTAACGCCGTTAATAACGCGTTTTACCAACAGCACTAATATGTATATATATATATATATATATATATGTATATATTTAACTGAAAGCACTAATATGTATATATATTAGAGCTGTCAGTTAAACGCGTTATTAACGGCGTTAACGCAAACCAATTTTAATGGCGTTAAAAAAATGATCGCGCGATTAACGCAATTGTTTTATTAAAAAGAAATATATTTTAAAAAAATAATAATAATTCTTTGGCTCAAAACAAAGAAGCAGTAGCCTGACTGCTATGTTCAAATGACATTTGTTCCAAGCAGTCGTTTAATTGCACTATAGGCTCTTTTTTTGTATCGTCCTGTTTTGATCAGTATATGCCAATGTTGTTATCAATAAAAAATCAATTGCACAAGGCAAGCCGATGCACTTCACCATGTTGATAAGAGAATTAAAATGAGAAGAATTATGGGACAAAAAAATCAAGGGATATTTAGCATAGAAAAATAATTTGCGATTAATCGTGAGTTAACTATGACATTAATGCGATTAATCACGATTAAATATTTTAATCGCTTGACAGCTCTAATATATATATATATATATAATTTGCAGTTGCGGTGTTGTCAGCATACTGTTACATTAAACTGTAATCAGAAAACGCGGTTATATTCTATAGACCCTATAGTATCTGTCGTATAAAGGCTGTGACAAATTTCAAATTATAAATATGTACACTTTATGTTGAAAGTATAGACCGTTGCGATTCCCATTGAAACGAATGGCGCGGTGATTATTCTTCAAAACGAGAGCTGTTAAATTGGGAAGAATTAATTAAACTGTAATCAGACAATGCGGTTATATGCTATAGACCCTAGAGTATCTGTGGTATAAAGGCTTGGACGAATTTAGAATTATAAATATGTACAATCCATAACCTGGTTTATAGCTGTTGCAGCTTTAAAGGTGCTAAAAACAAGCGCACCTTAGTGGTGACGTCATGTCACACACAGACAATCGTGAATTAATAGCGGGGGGTAAGGTTATATATTAGGGACCTTGTAAATTGTTTGATTGTTGATTGTTCATGATATGCGACCCAGTGTCATGATGTAAAGAGAGAATAAACGAAAACTAAAGAGAGATCCAGTTTCTGTCTTTCCTGATCGAATTGTCCTGCAATAGTTGGTGCCGAAACCAGGGAACATTTAGATGAAGGAAGAAGAGGACGAAAAGTCCATTGGTTTGCAAGACAAACAAGAAGACAGAAAAAAGGAACAATGGCTGAAATCGACCGTAGAAAGAAAAAAAGATCCTCAATCCGGACCGCTGTAACCAGACTGATTAACAAGATTGACGACGAACTTGTTAAAGAAAGACCAGATCATGATGCATTGGAAGAGTTGCTGGAGCAATTGATATTGAAAGAAGATTATTTGACTAAAATGGATTTGGATGTGGAAGAACAAACAGCGACAGAAGATATAGAAGATGAGGTTTCAAGAGCCTTGGAATACAAAGATCACATATCACTGAGGAAGACGAGGACAAGGAGAGCGCTAAGAAGAGCGAAAGATGATGCAGAGTCTGCAATGTCTGTTGAATCTAACCCCATGCGTAATAACGTGAAGCTGCCTAAACTTGTGATAGAAAAATATTCTGGAGACATCAGCCAGTGGCAGTACTTTTGGGGACAGTTTGACACGGCAGTGAACAGTAATCATAGCTTAACAAAAACGGATAAATTCAGTTATCTGAGATCATATCTCACTGGCGCAGCTGCCAATGTAGTCGCAGGGTTACCATTAACTGATTCAAATTATGAAAACGCTACTCAGCTGCTGCAGAAAAGATTTGGCCGAAAGGATTTGGTAATTAATGCTCATATGACCAAATTGTTGAATCTTAATCCTGTAAAAAAATGTCAGTGACATAAAATCGCTCAGATATTTGTATGATAATTGTGAAATCCAAATTCGTAGTCTGGCTTCGATGGGAGTCGTCTCTGACACGTATGGTAGCTTACTGTGCCCCATTCTAATAAAGCTCATTCCCGAAGAGATAACATTAGACTTCAGCAAACAAGTTGAAGAGGATGATGTCTGGAAAGTGGAAGAACTGATGAGCTTCATTCAAAAAGAAGTGGACAGCCGGGAGCGCACGGCCAACATGTCTAAAAGCGGAAAAGAGCGCACAAGTAAGGAACGTGAAAAGGAAACACCAGGCGCATGGGAAATGCGAACAAGACGACATAACACAATGACAACGTCTACCCTTTATGCGGCGAACCAAATGGACAGACGATATTGTTTTTTTTGTGAGAAAAATAATCACCAGTCTAAACACTGCCATGAAATGTCTGTGCCTGAGAAAAAAGAAAAGTTAAAAAATCAAGGAAGATGCTTTGTGTGTTTTGGAACGAGACATGTTGCCAAGGATTGTCGCACTAAAGGTATCTCTTGTGAGAAATGTAATCGACGTCATCACCAAGCTGTGTGCTCCTATGATGGGCGTGAATTCAGAAAAGAAAATGAACCGGCAGATGCCGTGATGTCCATGTCTCCCAATGAATCAAAGCGAGAATCAGTTCTCCTTCAGACCGCTACTGTCTGGATAGAAACTCCAGTTACAAGGCAACTCACCCGCTGTCTACTGGACGGAGGGAGTCAGCGAAGCTTTGTGCGTAAAGATGTCTCCAGTGCGCTCAACCTCCCCAAAGTAGGTGAAGAGACTCTAAAGTTACACACGTTTGGCTCTAGTGTCCCACAAAATATCACCTGTAATAAAGTAAAATGAACACTGAGCAACATCAGAAATGGCCAAAGTGTACAGTTAGAAGTGCTGGAAATCCCAAGAGTGTGCTCTTCCATTATGAGAGTAGCGGGAGAGGAAGTGCGCAGAGAACTGGAGCGAAAAGGCCTGCAGCTGGCTGACACTTCAGTGAGCGGAATGGAGACGCAGGAGCTTGGAGTCCTCATCGGTGGCGATCACTACTGGAAAATTGTGACAGGAAAATTGGAGCGCCTCTCAGAGTCGCTGGTGGCGCTGGACAGCAAGTTTGGATGGTTAATACAAGGAACCGTATCCATGCTAAATGTGACAACTGAAACAGAACCTACAGATGTCGGAACTCTCCACGTGAGTGTTGGACTGGATGAGAAAATAAATCACACACTGCGCTCCTTCTGGGAAATCGAATCCATCGGGAAAATGAATGAAAAAGAATCACTGAAAAGTAATGAGGAGGCATTGCAGCTGTTTGAAAAAACTGTCCAGTTCAAAGAAGAAAGATACGAGGTGAGATTACCTTGGAAAAATGAAGACCATGACCTGCCCTCCAACTATAATGTTGCCAAAAGACGTTTTGATCAGCTTGTAAAAAAGTTTCAAAATAATGTGCCACTTTATGAAAAGTACAGTGACGTCATCAAGGAGTACGCCAGTCAGGGAATAGTGGAGCGCGTGCAAAATGTGGTCACTGATAATCCCACGTACTATCTCCCCCACAGAGCAGTCATTAATGAAGAGCGTTTGACCACAAAGTTAAGAGTTGTATTTGATGCTTCGTCCCATGCTGAAGGTTGTCAATCACTAAATGACTGCTTAATGACAGGCCCAAATCTGAATCCTGAGTTACTAAGCATCCTGTTAAAATTCAGAAAACACGAAGTGGCATTTATGGCTGATATCACAAAGGCCTTTCTACAGATATATATTCGAGAGCAAGACAGGGATGCATTACGATTCTTGTGGTTAAATGACTTGCCAAAAGCCAACGAGAAACCTAATGTAAGCATTCTGCGCATGACCAGAGTCCCGTTTGGTGCTTCCCCTAGTCCCTTTCTGTTGGCAGCAACCATTAGATACCATTTGAAAAAATATCAGCAAATGCATCCCACTGTGACATCTATCCTTGATAAGTGTTTGTACAACACAGTCTCACTCCGAGAACGTCAAATACCGACTGTTGGCAAAGGCCCTTTAGCGTCGGTGACTGACGGGAAAGGTACCCTTTTTATTCGCTCGGTGACGGTAAAGGTACCCTTCGGCGTCTTCTGCATACGGAATGGGGGGTGCCTCACTACGTCTCTAATAGACGCTGTGAGCATCTTTCCTATTGGATAGTTTTTAGGATATTCTTCTGTGAAAATGGCGGACATACTTTTTATCCTGGGTGGAAAATATGATATTTTAGCATAGTTAAACCATTAAAAGTGTTTATGTAAACATTTTTAGCGAGAAATGTGCATTTTACTTTCATAATCGTCGTTCGGCGAATGTGAAGGATGTTTGGTTTGATAGATATGACGAAGAATATTTCATCGGGCGATAATGGCCGGCGTACAGGCATCCCGGGCTCACGAAAATAGGTGACATTGTCACGTTATTTAATCTATTGAAACGTGATCAGGTACACGTATTTCTAAATGTTCGTGTCAAAAAGCAAAATTTTCAAACTCATGCATATCAATTGGAAGTATTTGTCGTGATTTGTCACTAAGCACGACTTCCATCTAAGGTTCTGTCCGGGAGCTTTCTCCCTATTGTCCCTTAAGGAGCTCCGTACAGAACATTTATTGTTAAAAATTGTCTGTGATAACTAAGAATATGACAGCTTTTCCAGTCTCACCAATATGCGCACAGTTCGCACGGTTTGACACTTTCAAGATGCGTGCAGTAGCCTACATACGCCCAATGACCATTTCGTGTGCATACGATACGCAAAACCCAGCATTAACTACTGTGGAGGGCGGATACGTCCATTTCGCGTGCATATGTGCATATGATACGAAAAACCCAGCATTAACTGAATGGGAGATGCAATATTTTAGGACATATTCACCATTTAACGTGTTTCTAATGACATTTCTAGCGAGAAATGTACTTTTCCCTTGAATAATCCTCAGTCAGTGAATGTGTATGATCTTTATTAATCTTTATTATCTGAATGGGAAATGCAGCTCACGTGTTTCCTGCTTTTGTGTTATTAAACCGTTACTTTATGTAACTTTTAATGATATCATCTTGTTAGAAACACGTACGTTTTCGTGAACACTGGATTACGTCGCATTTCAACATAAAATAGCGTGTTATACACACACACACACACACACACACACACACACACACACTGCATTTCGCTGCCAAATGAATAAATACTAAGGCAGAATAAAGAATAAATTAATTCATTATCATTCAACTTCAACATGCGTTATTACAGTATAGTGGTGGAGGGATGACGTGTGTTGGCCAACCCGGAAGTGAGCGTCGCCCTGGGTTCCCTTGACAAAAAGAAAAAAGGGTTTTTCCATTTGATTTTGGATGATTGCAGAAAAATTAGCATCTTTGAAGCACCTCCTCAAAAACTGAAAATAAATAAAAATAACTGTGCTCCAAAGAAAGAAATGTAAACCAATGCATTCCGAATGGGAGTGTTTCTCCGATTTTTCCATGCTACACAGAACGAAATGTAAACCCATGCAAATAAAGACTTCATGGTCATAATCATTTAAATATCATTAATCTCCTGAGGGTGGTATTCTATTTTTTTCAACGGGGCTGAATCCAGTCACTTGACCGTCATGGTTGCTATGGTGGTTGCTATCCACCAGCCCCTCTAATCCTTACATGGCTCTAAAAACCACGCGGCAAATGAGCTGCCGTAAATTGTGTTGTTTTTGTCGTAAACTAGTGTCCGATGGTTAAAAAATAGACGGATATTCCAAGGTATCCTTAAAAGGCAGCTTGGATGTTTTTATTTTCTGCAGTTTAGACTTCTTCTATAACCTATTTTTGAAAGCAAAACACCAAGCTCATTGATTTAACGAGGCAGGGTTATTTGAAACAATTTATTAAATAAATATTTATGAGAGGTCATTCCTTCTCCTGAGTTTTCTTCCTATTTATGTCTAGTGTACAACCCTACTGTCCACAAGCATCACCCCCCCCTCCCCATATGGATTTGGAGAATTGTTGCCACGTCCCAGTGGTGGAGGTATCATATATATGAAAGAGGGCATTCAATTATACTACAATGATCAATTAGGAGGCCGAAGCCCTAAAGGAAGTGATGCAATAGGTGACTGGGTCGACGACATTTAAGTAAGCTTTACTTTGAGGTCTCTTATATATCAAAGGGGGTCTCATAGGACGCATACGCTTCAACCTGTGGCTCCGGCCCTACAGGAAATGACTCAGCAAGTGCTCCATCTCGTTGCACCTGCACCCAGCGGCTCGCTTGCAAGATTTTGGCCTGAAGTTATTCCCAGACCTACACCGTAGCCATCCAACCTGCATATCTGAGAATCAGGCCTCTCTTTAATAATGACAAAATGTATGAGAGAAATACACATTAACTTTTGACTCATAAGCGGCGTGGTGCCGGCTCCTTTTGACCTTTTGACCCCAGACTTCTGGGGGAATAGCTGAATCAATTCATTAGTCAATCAAAAGCATGTAAATATCTTTCCGGTGGCGTAAGAGGGAGAACAAGGTGTCCTTCAACATCTACGCTTCCAGGCGATTGCAACGGTGCCACACATGAGCATATTCGAACATGTTTAATGGTAGTAATTAGCTGTCGAAATTGGAGGCCTTAATCAATAATGAGCAGCTATTGATTTTCTTCCCGATAGAAATTTGTGACAAATTACATGTTATTTAGCCTCTACACGTTGAGTTGAGTCCAATGACACCAAGCATGACACTCTAGAAAATGGTAACATGTATTTTACATGGTACACCTAGGTCTAGGACATGATCTCGGTGTAGCAAGAGGGCAAGCTTGATCTCATTGGACTCAGCTTAAAGTGTAGATGCTAAATAACATGTAATTTGTCAAAAATCTCCATCGGGAAGCAAATCTATAGCTGGTCATTATTGATAAAGGCCTCCAAAATCGACAGCTAATTACTACCCCGAAACATATTCAAATATGATCATGTGTGGCACTGTTGCAATCGCCTCGAGACGTAGATGTCAAAGGACACCTTGTTTGCCCCGTTACGTAACCGGGAAGATATTTTCATACTTCTAATGAATTGATTCATATTTTAAGGTTCTCGGAGTGAGACTTTAAGTGGCTGCAGCAGAAGTGTTGAGACGAAAGATGATATCAAGACATTTATAGAATATTCCCATTCACATTATGATTCTTCGTCATAACATCCGACCAAACATCCTTTACAGTCACCAAGCGAGGATTATGAAAGTCCAGGCCCCCCCTTCCGGCACTCGGGGTCCGACTGGGCCAAGTTTAGGGCAGGAAGGGCCCCCCATTCCGGCCCTCGGGGTCCGACCGGGCCAAGTTTCGGTGCAGGGGTCCCAGTTAGGCCTTAGAATAAGGTATTCAAATTTCAGGGCGGTAGGACCTTCCTATCTCAAAAACTGTTTTTCCACCACATTCTGAACCATTAGGTCTTGCAGGTAACACTTCTGAGGGGCTTTGTCCTTTAGGCCGAAGCCCTAAAGGAAGTGATGCAATAGGTGACTGGGTCGACAACATTTAAGTATGCTTTACTTTGAGGTCTCTTATATATATCAAAGGGGGTCTCAAAGGACGCATACGCTTCAACCTGTGGCTCCAGCCCTACAGGAAATGACTCAGCAAGTGCTCCATCTCGTTGCACCTGCACCCAGCGGCTCGCTTGCAAGATTTTGGCCTGAAGTTCTTCCCAGACCTACACCCTAGCCATCCAACATGCATATCTTAGAATCAGGCTTCTCTTTAATAATGACAAAAAGCTATTAGAGAAATACACATTCACTTTTTGTTATCTCATAAGCGGCGTGGTGCTGGCTCCTTTTGACCTTTTGACCCCAGACTTCAAAAACGTGGCCACAGGCCAGCTGTGACTACACACATTAAGCCACAAATGTACACCTCCATCCCACAAAAAATGGGGACTAGAAACTAACCTCTGTCTTATGTACATTTACCGTACTGTGGGAGGTCATGCCCCTTTTCCGGCCTTTTCGAGATAGCTAGGGATGCTAAAATGTTTACACACATTTCCCGGGGCCCCGAGAACGACATATCCGAGATTTGGAGTTCTAGCCCTTAGGGAAAAAAAGTTTTCCCAAATGGACTGTCATTTGGACAAAGCCCCTCAGAAGTGTTACCTGCAAGACCTAATGGTTCAGAATGTGGTGGAAAAACAGTTTTTGAGATAGGAAGGTCCTACCGCCCTGAAATTTGAATACCTTATTCTAAGGCCTAACTGGGACCCCTGCACCGAAACTTGGCCCGGTCGGACCCCGAGGGCCGGAATGGGGGGCCCTTCCTGCCCTAAACTTGGCCCAGTCGGACCCCGAGTGCCGGAAGGGGGGGCCTGGACTTTCATAATCCTCGCTTGGTGACTGTAAAGGATGTTTGGTCGGATGTTATGACGAAGAATCATAATGTGAATGGGAATATTCTATAAATGTCTTGATATCATCTTTCGTCTCAACACTTCTGCTGCAGCCACTTAAAGTCTCACTCCGAGAACCTTAAAATATGAATCAATTCATTAGAAGTATGAAAATATCTTCCCGGTTACGTAACGGGGCAAACAAGGTGTCCTTTGACATCTACGTCTCGAGGCGATTGCAACAGTGCCACACATGATCATATTTGAATATGTTTCGGGGTAGTAATTAGCTGTCGATTTTGGAGGCCTTTATCAATAATGACCAGCTATAGATTTGCTTCCCGATGGAGATTTTTGACAAATTACATGTTATTTAGCATCTACACTTTAAGCTGAGTCCAATGAGATCAAGCTTGCCCTCTTGCTACACCGAGATCATGTCCTAGACCTAGGTGTACCATGTAAAATACATGTTACCATTTTCTAGAGTGTCATGCTTGGTGTCATTGGACTCAACTCAACGTGTAGAGGCTAAATAACATGTAATTTGTCACAAATTTCTATCGGGAAGAAAATCAATAGCTGCTCATTATTGATTAAGGCCTCCAATTTCGACAGCTAATTACTACCATTAAACATGTTCGAATATGCTCATGTGTGGCACCGTTGCAATCGCCTGGAAGCGTAGATGTTGAAGGACACCTTGTTCTCCCTCTTACGCCACCGGAAAGATATTTACATGCTTTTGATTGACTAATGAATTGATTCAGCTATTCCCCCAGAAGTCTGGGGTCAAAAGGTCAAAAGGAGCCGGCACCACGCCGCTTATGAGTCAAAAGTTAATGTGTATTTCTCTCATACATTTTGTCATTATTAAAGAGAGGCCTGATTCTCAGATATGCAGGTTGGATGGCTACGGTGTAGGTCTGGGAATAACTTCAGGCCAAAATCTTGCAAGCGAGCCGCTGGGTGCAGGTGCAACGAGATGGAGCACTTGCTGAGTCATTTCCTGTAGGGCCGGAGCCACAGGTTGAAGCGTATGCGTCCTATGAGACCCCCTTTGATATATAAGAGACCTCAAAGTAAAGCTTACTTAAATGTCGTCGACCCAGTCACCTATTGCATCACTTCCTTTAGGGCTTCGGCCTCCTAATTGATCATTGTAGTATAATTGAATGCCCTCTTTCATATATATGATACCTCCACCACTGGGACGTGGCAACAATTCTCCAAATCCATATGGGGAGGGGGGGGTGATGCTTGTGGACAGTAGGGTTGTACACTAGACATAAATAGGAAGAAAACTCAGGAGAAGGAATGACCTCTCATAAATATTTATTTAATAAATTGTTTCAAATAACCCTGCCTCGTTAAATCAATGAGCTTGGTGTTTTGCTTTCAAAAATAGGTTATAGAAGAAGTCTAAACTGCAGAAAATAAAAACATCCAAGCTGCCTTTTAAGGATACCTTGGAATATCCGTCTATTTTTTAACCATCGGACACTAGTTTACGACAAAAACAACACAATTTACGGCAGCTCATTTGCCGCGTGGTTTTTAGAGCCATGTAAGGATTAGAGGGGCTGGTGGATAGCAACCACCATAGCAACCATGACGGTCAAGTGACTGGATTCAGCCCCGTTGAAAAAAATAGAATACCACCCTCAGGAGATTAATGATATTTAAATGATTATGACCATGAAGTCTTTATTTGCATGGGTTTACATTTCGTTCTGTGTAGCATGGAAAAATCGGAGAAACACTCCCATTCGGAATGCATTGGTTTACATTTCTTTCTTTGGAGCACAGTTATTTTTATTTATTTTCAGTTTTTGAGGAGGTGCTTCAAAGATGCTAATTTTTCTGCAATCATCCAAAATCAAATGGAAAAACCCTTTTTTCTTTTTGTCAAGGGAACCCAGGGCGACGCTCACTTCCGGGTTGGCCAACACACGTCATCCCTCCACCACTATACTGTAATAACGCATGTTGAAGTTGAATGATAATGAATTAATTTATTCTTTATTCTGCCTTAGTATTTATTCATTTGGCAGCGAAATGCAGTGTGTGTGTGTGTGTGTGTGTGTGTGTGTGTGTGTGTATAACACGCTATTTTATGTTGAAATGCGACGTAATCCAGTGTTCACGAAAACGTACGTGTTTCTAACAAGATGATATCATTAAAAGTTACATAAAGTAACGGTTTAATAACACAAAAGCAGGAAACACGTGAGCTGCATTTCCCATTCAGATAATAAAGATTAATAAAGATCATACACATTCACTGACTGAGGATTATTCAAGGGAAAAGTACATTTCTCGCTAGAAATGTCATTAGAAACACGTTAAATGGTGAATATGTCCTAAAATATTGCATCTCCCATTCAGTTAATGCTGGGTTTTTCGTATCATATGCACATATGCACGCGAAATGGACGTATCCGCCCTCCACAGTAGTTAATGCTGGGTTTTGCGTATCGTATGCACACGAAATGGTCATTGGGCGTATGTAGGCTACTGCACGCATCTTGAAAGTGTCAAACCGTGCGAACTGTGCGCATATTGGTGAGACTGGAAAAGCTGTCATATTCTTAGTTATCACAGACAATTTTTAACAATAAATGTTCTGTACGGAGCTCCTTAAGGGACAATAGGGAGAAAGCTCCCGGACAGAACCTTAGATGGAAGTCGTGCTTAGTGACAAATCACGACAAATACTTCCAATTGATATGCATGAGTTTGAAAATTTTGCTTTTTGACACGAACATTTAGAAATACGTGTACCTGATCACGTTTCAATAGATTAAATAACGTGACAATGTCACCTATTTTCGTGAGCCCGGGATGCCTGTACGCCGGCCATTATCGCCCGATGAAATATTCTTCGTCATATCTATCAAACCAAACATCCTTCACATTCGCCGAACGACGATTATGAAAGTAAAATGCACATTTCTCGCTAAAAATGTTTACATAAACACTTTTAATGGTTTAACTATGCTAAAATATCATATTTTCCACCCAGGATAAAAAGTATGTCCGCCATTTTCACAGAAGAATATCCTAAAAACTATCCAATAGGAAAGATGCTCACAGCGTCTATTAGAGACGTAGTGAGGCACCCCCCATTCCGTATGCAGAAGACGCCGAAGGGTACCTTTACCGTCACCGAGCGAATAAAAAGGGTACCTTTCCCGTCAGTCACCGACGCTAAAGGGCCTTTGCCAACAGTCCGTATTTGACGTTCTCGGAGTGAGACTGTGTTGGTTTGTATGTAGATGATTTGATCTGTAGTGCCCCTAGTGTACAGTCAGCGGCCAACCTCGCCACGCAAGCTAAAAGCATCTTAAAAGAAGCAGGAATGAGTTTGTGCAAATGGAGCACAAACTCTGGAGAGCTGAAAGACCTGTGGGATGAAGAAATGGAAAACACGATAAGTGGAAAAGTCGAAGTGAAAAATAATGTGTTAAAAGTTCTTGGACTAACATGGAGAACGGAACAAGATGACTTTGTTTTCGATTTGACCAGTTTGATTGAGTTCCTGAAAACCTCAACAAACACAAAAAGAGGCGTGTTGCAGGCTGCTGCTCGCATCTTTGATCCAATCGGATTTCTGTCCCCTTTCACAATCAGAGTAAAATGCCTTTTCCAAAAAATGTGGGAACGGGGCTTAACATGGGACATTGAGTTACCTGAGGATCTGTTGCAGCTTTGGCAGCAGTGGTGCACAGAATTACCTCGCATCAGACAAATTAATATTCCAAGGTGTTATCAAGAGGCGTTCACTGACCTGAATCCACCTGTTAAAAAAGAGGTTCACGTCTTCAGTGATGCGAGTGAAAGTGCATACTGCGCAGCTGCCTACATGAGAGTTATCCCCGAAAAGGGTGAGTGCACAGTGACTCTTATAACAGCAAAAACAAGAGTAGCGCCACTTAAAAAAGTAACTTTACCGAGACTAGAACTCCTCGGTGCTCTCATCGGAGCTAGACTCAGTCACTATGTAATTACGCACCTTGAAATGGAAAAGAATCAAGTGAAACTGTGGAGTGAATCTATGATAACTTTGCACTGGATAAAAAGTTCAGCAAAACAGTGGAAACCCTTTGTGGAAAACAGAGTCCGAGAGATCCAGAGTCTCACAGAACCTGAGCAGTGGAGCTTTTGTAAAGGGAAAGAAAATCCTGCCGATAGCGCCACAAGGGGCGTAAGTGTGAACCAGTTGCTAGACAACACTCTGTGGTGGACGGGCCCGGAGTGGCTTAAGCAAAGAGATGTAAATTACCGTGACAATGATATTGAACCAAACGAAAATGATGACGCTGTAAAAGAAAATATGGCAGTTGTGGAAATTACCAGTTTGTTGAATTCCAAAGGTTCAAAGGAAATGGAAATACTCGAAATAAAGAACCACAGTGACCTCAGCCGAATGCTGCGGATTACTGCCTGGGTCCGACGATTCATAAACAACGCCAGAGAAAAGGCAAAAGCACCGGAACATTAACAGCTGGATAAATCGCTGAAGCAGAGCTTTATTGGATCCGATTAACGCAGAATCAAAGTTTCTACGAAGAAATCAATCAACTGAAAAGAGGTAAAGAAGTTAACTTTCAGTCCAAAATTAAGTCTCTAAGTCCCTTTCTGGATGACAGTGGAGTACTAAGAGTGGGAGGCAGGTTACAGATGACAGGATTGAAGTTTGAACAAAAGCATCCCTGCATCCTCCCTGCAAATTACATGTTTTCTGAGCTGATTGTAAGAAAATGTCACCAGCAAGTGTTGCATTCTGGTCTCCAAGACACGCTAAACCAAGCGAGAGAAAGATTCTGGATAATGAAAGGAAGACAACTAACGAAAAGAGTTGTACACGCTTGTCTTATCTGTCGTAAATATAAAGCCAAACCAGCCCGGCAGATTTCAGCGCCTTTACCTGCGCAGCGCATTGAAGAAGCGCCTCCGTTTGAGATCACGGGAGTGGATTTTGCTGGACCTATGTACAGTAAGAATCAAGGAAAATGTTATATTGCTCTTTTCACCTGTGCAGTCACCAGAGCCATTCATTTAGAGTTGGTGACTGATTTGACTACGGAAAAGTTCCTGCTGGCGTTCAGACGTTTTGTGTCACGCAGAGGACTATGTACCACAATATATTCAGACAATGCTAAAACGTTTAAACGAGCCAACAAGGAGTTGACAGCATTGTGGGATTCCCTGTCATCGAAAGAACTACAGGAATTCTTTGCTGAAAAACGAATAATCTGGAAGTTTATAGCTGAAAGAGCTGCTTGGTGGGGTGGAATGTGGGAGAGAATGGTGAGGTCGGTGAAGACGTGCCTACGTAAAGTTCTGGGAAAATCATGTCTGAAATATGAAGAAATCGAAACCATTCTGATAGAAGTGGAAGCAGTTAATTCCCGTCCCATCACTTTCACCCACACCAGCAGCGAAGAGCCTGTCCCTCTAACGCCATCCCATTTTCTAATTGGTCAGCGTCTAACAGCGCTCCCATCCGCTGGCAACGTAACCGCAGCGGCCCCCAACACAGACCAACGTCAGTTCAACAAAAGGTGGAAATACAGACAGCGCCTAATCAATACATATTGGACCCGCTGGAAGAAGGAATATCTCCTGGAGCTACGATCTGCACATTGCTCATCTCATGTAAAAAGATGCACAGAGTTAAAGCTCGGAGACGTTATCCTAGTGAACGAAGACAAACTGCCCAAACATCTTTGGAAAATGGGAAGAATCAAAGAAGTTTATATCGGAAGAGATGGAAAGGTACGCTCTTGCCTTGTTATGCTACCTTCAAGGAACCTAATCAGAAGACCAGTACAATTACTGTATCCCCTTGAACTTGATGTGTAATGAGAACCAGAAGAGTCTCATTGGCCGGGAGTCTGTTGCAGCTTTAAAGGTGCTAAAAACAAGCGCACCTTAGTGGTGACGTCATGTCACACACAGACAATCGTGAATTAATTGATTAGCGGGGGGTAAGGTTATATAGGGACCTTGTAAATTGTTTGATTGTTGATTGTTCATGATATGCGACCCAGTGTCATGATGTAAAGAGAGAATAAACGAAAACTAAAGAGAGATCCAGTTTCTGTCTTTCCTGATCGAATTGTCCTGCAATAATAGCTCAGCGGACTAGAATACCTCCTAGAATCATTGCTTGTTGGTCGGAAACAGAAAGGGGGGCTGTTTCCGACCCCTCATTTCCGTTTCCGTTCGTTCAATGAGTCTTCCAACAGAAATCAATGGGATTAACAAAATGCTAAAATGTGCAATAAAACATGATATAAACTGTATTTTGCTACTATACTTGATTCAACCACTCTATTTCCTCCCACACAAACTACAAAGGGGGCTCAATGTTCAAAATACCAGAAAAAAATAATAGCTCACAGCAACATCGAAAAGAAGAACTATGAACTAGTTCATTTTTTGGACCTGTGAAATTAGTTAAAAATATTGAATTATGAACGTTTAACTGAACTAGTTCATTTTAAAATTTGTGAACTGAACTTTGAACTAGTTTGAACTAAGTGAACTGAATTTCAAGTTATAAATATAACCGCAAGCGGTGATTAACGGGGTCCGAGCAAAATTAAAAGTCAAGAACAAACTAATGAAAGATATATAAAATATAACATATAATGGTCATATTTAAGGAAAGATGTTCCACTTATAAACCTGAACTGCAGCGTCATTCACATTGTCAAAATGTCTATTGATAAGCACACAACATCCAGAAAACTCAAAGCACACATTTCTCAAGTGAATTAAGGGCTTTCTTCAAAGCATAAACCTGAAAAATCTTTGAAATTCTGGGGAAATTAAACATTTGTGGTCAAGAACACTAACGGAAGAAATATAAATATGACGGCGTTAATTATGAAGGAAAAATGGTCAATGAAGTAGTTCCCCTTAAAGGGGTAGATCGGAATTTTGGACATAGGGCCTGATTGCCAAGTTAGCCTTGCTGTTCTTTATCATTGGAGTCAGTTTTCAACACATTTCATTCAGTCCTTCTAGTTGCAGAGTTTGCTCGTGCTAGGCTAGCGCACGGCAACGGGCAATACTAGCCTGCTAATAAAACAACTCCACAGAACACCCGAGGCAAATCAACTATAATGGCGGACGGTCGATGTAAATGTTTGTGTTTGTAGAATAATGTTAGAAATAAAACAAACCTTGCATTGGATTGCATTTTGAGGGACTTGCTGTGTCTCAGCAGCAGTTTTATATTCCTGGCAGTAGGCCACAGCAGTGGCGGACTGATACCTAGGTTAAATTCCGCTGCTGCTGAGAAAGTAGTCACTCAAAATGCGATTATTCATGCGATGTGAGGTTAGTTTTATTTCTAACATTATTCTACCAACACAGACATTTACATTTATAGTCTGGCGTTATAATTGATTTACCTCGGGTGTACTGTGGAGTGGGTGTTTTATTAGCAGGCTAGTATTGCCGGTTGCCGTGCGCTAGCCTAGCACGAGCGAACTCTCAACCTAAGGATCAACATCGCGGCATTATCCCATTGAACACTGACATTCCTCAACTGCATGAAGCCTCATTCACATGGTGAAAATGTCGATTGATAAGCACACAACATCAAGAAAACTCCAAGCACACAAGAGAACTAAGGGCTTTCTTAAAAGAGTACAGATCTGAATATTTGCACTGTTAATGGTATCCACCTAATGACAGCGGTAGTTATACAATAACAAAATGGTCATATAGGCAAAATGGGTTGAGACTGTGGACGTTTGGCTTTTCTATGAAATTGTGGGAAAAGTTAACATTTTTAGAGCAGAATACCAGGGTGAAAAAGATGCATCTGATTTTAGAGATTAATATGATGAAAGAATTTTGAGTCCAGGTCAATCTAGCAAGGAGAAATAAGTCTAGTTCATATTTTTTTTTAAATAGCGCCACCTTTGGTTGCAGTACCACAATTTGGGTTTATAGTGAGGGGTATTGGTAATAGTCAAAATAGTCATGGGCTATAAGAAAAATGGGCTAACTGCTCCAACTTTATTGGCCAATATTTCTCAAATCAGTCAAATGGAGCTAAATAAAACAACTTCTGTTAGATGATTTTTGTGAGGCTTGGTCTAAAGATTGTATGTGGCGATTTTGGTGAATTTTTCGATTATTTTTGTAGCCTGTGTTTAGCTCTAAGCTATGTTTAGCTTTAATAAGAAAATGTGGAAAAGTAAACATTTTCACGGCATAAGGGCTTTATGAATGCATCCGATTCTAGAGATTAATATTCTGAAAGAATTTTGAGTCCAGGTCAATCTGGTGAGGAGAAATAAACCTAATTCAGGATTTTTTACAATAGTGCCACCTTTGGGTGTAGTACCACAAATTGGATTCATGGGTAGTGGGGGTTATTGGTAGCCTGGTCCTACCAGACCATCGTACTTCATTTCATTTGTACAGAAGGTCTGGAACTAGCCTGGTCCTACCAGACCATCGTACAAAATGAAAATTGAGCGGAAGTAGGTAGGTGGGCGGCGCCAGGCTAGGTTATTGGTAACCATACCTGAAAATTCCAAGACTTTACGACTTACTATGGCGACACATTAGTGCCATAATTCACTAATGTGATAAAAGATGCATTCGGGCGTATTATATTATTCCACACGCGTAGATATTAACTGCGAGCGCGCAAATGATCTCTGCGCACGCGCAAATTACCTCTGCGCGCGCAAAACAGCCTCTCGCGCGCGCAAATTACCTCAGCGCGCGCAAAACAGCCTCTCGCGCGTAACAGCCTCTTGCGAAAGATGTTTTTACGCACGCTCGAATTTAATTTTGGCACTTTGGGGGAGGGAACCAAGGCAGGGTGGGCTTTCCTATGATTGGCCGTTTCTGAAGCGCGATATTTGATTGACAGCCCTCCTCAGCCTTCCTCT
Source organism: Gadus macrocephalus (assembly GCF_031168955.1). NCBI lineage: Eukaryota > Metazoa > Chordata > Actinopteri > Gadiformes > Gadidae > Gadus > Gadus macrocephalus. The sequence goes on from NC_082388.1 coordinate 7,182,415, forward strand.
CATTCAATTCTGAATTGTACAGTAAATGGCTGAAACGATAGTTACGTATTGTAACTCTAGATTCTATGAGTATAGGCGCAGCCTTTTAAGGCTATCGCTATTGGGTTATCCCTAGGCGTGAGCCGTAGCACTGAAAAATGTGCAATCCCCGACCACCAACAGCGTAGGCCTCAATTACGTCCGCGTGCGGCGTGCCTCAACGACGTCCGCATTTCGCAGATATAGTCGGGCGCCGGCAGACGTTCTTCTCCCAATAAACAGCTTTTCTTCAGCTATTTAAAGGACAATGAGGCCGACACTTAAAAGGCTGCGCCTATACTCATAGAATCTGGAGTTACAATACGTAACTATCGTTTCAGCCATCTACTGTACAATTCAGAATTGAATGAGAGGAGGGCTGAGGAGGGCTGTCAATCAAATATCGCTCTTCAGAAACGGCCAATCATAGGAAAGCCCGCCCTGCCTTGGTTCCCTCCCCCATAGTGCCAAAATTAAATTCGAGCAAGCGTAAAAACATCTTTCGCGAGAGGCTGTTACGCGCGAGAGGCTGTTTTGCGCGCGCTGAGGTAATTTACGCTCACTCGAATTTAATTTTGGCACTATGGGGGAGGGAACCAAGGCAGGGTGGGCTTTCCTATGATTGGCCGTTTCTGAAGCGCGATATTTGATTGACAGCCCTCCTCAGCCTTCCTCTCATTCAATTCTGAATTGTACAGTAAATGGCTGAAACGATAGTTACGTATTGTAACTCTAGATTCTATGAGTATAGGCGCAGCCTTTTAAGGCTATCGCTATTGGGTTATCCCTAGGCGTGAGCCGTAGCACTGAAAAATTTGCAATCCCCGACCACCGACAGCGTAGGCCTCAATTACGTCCGCGTGCGGCGTGCCTCAACGACGTCCGCATTTCGCAGATATAGTCGGGCGCCGGCAGACGTTCTTCTCCCAATAAACAGCTTTTCTTCAGCTATTTAAAGGACAATGAGGCCGACACTTAAAAGGCTGCGCCTATACTCATAGAATCTGGAGTTACAATACGTAACTATCGTTTCAGCCATTTACTGTACAATTCAGAATTGAATGAGAGGAGGGCTGAGGAGGGCTGTCAATCAAATATCGCGCTTCAGAAACGGCCAATCATAGGAAAGCCCGCCCTGCCTTGGTTCCCTCCCCCATAGTGGCAAAATTAAATTCGAGCGAGCGTAAAAACATCTTTCGCGAGAGGCTGTTTTGCGCGCGCTGAGGTAATTTGCGCGTGCGAGAGGCTGTTTTGCGCGCGCAGAGGTTATTTGCGCGCGCGCAGAGATCATTTTCGCGCTCGCAGTTAATATCTACGCGTGGGGAATAATATAATACGCCCGAATGCATCTTTTATCACATTAGTGAATTATGGCACTAATGTGTCGCCATACTTACAGTATAGGCTGCAGTATGACTTTTACAGAATTTGAGGGGGGAAAAAAACGTTACAGAAACAATAGGGGACCAAGCAGCTTCGCTGCTCGGACCCCTTAATATGTGCACTTTATGTTGAAAGTGTACACCGTTGCGATTCCCATTGAAACGAATGATTCCCATTGAAACGGTGATTCGGTCTTCAAAACGAGAGCTGGTAAATTGTGAAAAAATAATTCAACTGTAATCAGACAACCCGGTTATATGCTGTATAGACCCTAGAGTAGGGGAGAGCCGGGTCGATTGAAACACTTTTCAGTTAAACGTATTTTTCAAAGATGACGTTACGTATACAAATAATTTCAACATGTGATCAACAACTCACATGTGTGTTATCTTAGTTTCAAGTGTAATTTAATACATATGTTGGATGATCGAGCTGTTTTTTAACTTTGAAAGTAAGTTGACATCTGTTTCAAACGCCCCGCCTAGTCGGGACGTTTGAAACACACATGCGGGACGAATGAAACAGCATATTTTAAAAAGAAACTATTGAACTTACTTTGTTTTTATGCAATATACCGGACAACATAGTAGTGTATTCGTCATTGCTAAAATTTCACATAATTCCGCATAATATAAATAGGTTAAAATATATTTTTGGCCCGTGCGTAATTGTGCGTAATTGTCAATATGCACATTTCGATTAAAACTCACCTTTCTTCTTTTGGACGACTAAATTTGCATTAAATTTACTTATTACCCTGTCCTAAGTCATGTTTAAGGATACACAGTTGAACATCCTTTTATTTATTGAAACAAAAACTACCACGTCAACCGGATAACATGACTCCTGTTGCGTTTGAAACAAGTGTTTCAATCGTCCCGACAGCGACTACTGACACTTAAACCTTTTTTACCTCTAAACTTCAAAACTCTGACATCGCACACTTTAACACAGGTTTAAGTACTAATTCATCTGTTGTATAGTCATATTATTATGGCATGAGACAAAAAACACAACTATTTATTACAAAAAAACTACCGCAGGAAGGATTTTAGTTAGCGGTCTCTAAAACAGGTTTGGGGGATAACATTTGAACGGTGGGACGTCATTACATGAAATTGCGTGGGGTTGGTCAGTCTTACGTGCTGAACGTAGTGACGAAATTTGACGTGAAAGCCTTGCGTGGTTCTCGAGGAAATCGCTGTGTTTCAATCGTCCCGTGTTTCAATCGACCCGGCTCTCCCCTATCTGTGGTATAAAGGCTGGGACGAATTTCGAATTACAAATATGTACAATGCATAAAGCTGGTTGCACCAGCAGAACGTAAGGTCCCACTTAGGCTACGTTGAACGTAAATCACCCAAACGTTCGACTTTACACTCTACTAAAAAAATAGCAGTTGCACCAAGCAGATAGTTTCAACGTAACGCTAAGTTATAACTTATCTTTTACACCTCCCCTCTAGCTGGTGTAAGTTCCATACTAACGATAAAGAACCGTTAAAAGAAAAAAACGTAAAAAGATTTCAACACTAACGCAGGGTAAAGATGGCTATTCGTTTTGAGCAATGGGAAGAGGAGTTTCAACGCGGTTTGGGCCGGGAACGGATTGTCCGTGACCGTATCGATCCATTTCTTTATTATGATGATGTTGAACTATATGCGCGATTTCGGTTTTGCCGGGCGGAATATTATATTAATTTATTTATTATAAAATCCGCCATCAAATAGCTTAACCTCACGCCTATGCCGTCCAAGCAAATTTTAGAGAATAAATGACTGAAACTGTTTTGTTTGCCCTCTCATTTGGGTGTTAACGCGTCTTCACTCGGATAAGGTGGAAACTTGCCGGTATTTCCTGTTTACATTGTTATCTGTCAATGATTGGCTTGAAATTATCTAAACGTCATTAATAGCGAGCGACACTGGTACAATTTATGCACTACTAGTAACGTTACAACTTAAGTTATGGTGGTGCAACCAAAATTTAGAACACCTTTAGTTTGACACTAGCTACGTCGAGCGTAGGGTTAAGGCAGACTTTACACCCGAACTTATGATCGTCTTTACGTTCTGCTGGTGCAACCGACTGCTGATGTTAGCTCTCTGGCGCATAGCTGAGCGAACTAGAATACCTCCTGTTGCCAAGTCGTAGATAAGGTCCATCCTAATTACTGGAGGAGTGAACAACGTTTCCGTTGCATAAGAACCTTACGGGAGGGTAATGGTTGTTCCAGGTATTAGTCAAATCCTCAGGCGTTACTAGGGAAACAAAGTTATGGCTTGTGAAAAACGTTATATTTGGATTGTAAAACGCATACAAATATAAATGAATGGTCTTAATTTATTTTCTTTGGCAAGTGACCGTGGTATAAGCGGGATAATGCCCTTCGAGGTGTCAATTATCAGGAATTAATGGACGACGCGGAGGCGGGCATTATCCCTAAAATCCCTAGCTAATAACACCAATGAGGGATGCGTTCATTATTGCCCAATCTGGCAACACTGCAGGGAAACGCTCTCAGAAAGGCAGCATGACAACCACGGAGCCGGCTCGGAGCACTCGAACGCCCCATGGACACGCGAACTGCCCATGCGCGCCGGACCCTTCAAGTCAGGTCACGGAAACCAGCGTTGCCTCCTCATTTCGAGTCCGCTAGGGAACATTTCAATAACAGTGAGAAACATGTTTCGGAGAAAGTTGACAGCGCTTGATTATCACAACCCCGGTGGCTTCGACTGCAAAGGTAATACTACGTGTGTCTTGATTTTGTTTTAAGTTTTGATGGCCGGCTGGCTAGACAGCAGCTAGCCGGATAGAGAGACAGCTGCTAACCGGCTAGCTGCTGTCACGTCAACATCAACATTAGCTTTAGCTTCACCGGCTAGTGAGTGCAAGTGTCAACATGGATGGTGGCCAATGTTGCTAATGTATAATATGATCGCTACAACCAAGCTACAAATATAAACAAACACCCACTGCAACATGTTCCACCTGGTTAATACTAATAATCAATAATTGTTAATTCATATTGATAGTTAATACTAACGTGGTTAACTGTGTGTGTGTGTGTGTGTGTGTGTGTGTGTGTGTGTGTGTGTGTGTGTGTGTGTGTGTGTGTGTGTGTGTGTGTGTGTGTGTGTGTGTGTGGAGCCTGGTTTGTTTATGTGATCAACTGTTATACCAGATGAACTCTTGGACCAGGTGTTTAATTATAATGATAATAGATCACTTATAGCGCTTTTCTAAAAATCAAAATGATTTGTCAGATGTTGTAGGTGGTCCTGAAGAGATAGGTTTTAAGTTTACTTTTGAATGAACAGAGTGTATCAGAGTTTCGGATGGCCAGAGGGAGGGGGTTCCAGAGGGTAGTGGCGGCGATGGCGAAGGCTCTGTCCCCCAGGGTGCGATACTTGGTCTTCGTGATGGAGGTGAGAAGGTTGGCATCAGCAGAGCGTAGGCGGCGAGTGGGGGAGGGCGATGGAGGAGATCTCTATGTACGAGGGCGCAGAGTTGTTTAGCGCTTTGTAGGTGGTGAGGAGGATCTTGAAATTGATGCGTTGTTTTATTGGAAGCCGCTGAAGTTGACGGAGGATGGGAGTAATGACGTTCTCTGGAGGGGAACGTCCTATTTTCAATTCATGTTGGTTCCTTTGCATTATGTTAATGTTAATGTTAAACGTCAATGTAATGTTAATACGGGTCACAATCAAACAGTCATTGAGATCAATCTATTTATCTTGGTATTAGATGAGACCGAGTACAGGAACTGCATCGTCTGGCTGGAGGACCAGAAGATCCGGCACTACAAGATCGAAGACCGGGGAAACCTGAGGAACATCCCTGGGTCAGAGTGGCCCGCAGCCTTCCAGAAGGTGAGGTGGTCCCCCTCTACGGGACGGTTGGGATAGGGCAGGACCACTGGTCTGTGATGGACCACTGGTCCATCACAGACCAGTGGATGGACCTATGTGTTATGATGTCATACAGTACTATACATTATACTACAACAACATGTTGTTATGATGTAATGCAATGCTCCACGTTATACTACATGTTATTATGATGTCATGCAGTACTATACATTATACTACAACAACATGTTATGATGATGTCGTGCAGTACTATACATTATACTACAACAACATGTTATGATGATGTCGTGCAGGATTTTACAATATACAACATGTTATTATGTTGTTTTTCAGTACTATACATTATAAAACATGTTATTATGATGTTTTTCTGTACTATACATTATACAACATGTTATTATGATGTATTTCAGTACTTAACATTATATTATGTTACTAGGATGCATTGCAGCCCTATACATTATACTGCATTTACATGTTATTGGGATGTATTGCATAATAATAACATGCATTATATTGCAGTACTATTGCAGTGCTCCACATTATACCACATGTTATAATGATGCATTGCATTCCTATGCATTAAACCTCAACAACAGGTTCATTATAATGTGTTGTGGCACTGTACAGTATACCTCATCATGTAACGTTGAGGTATTGACCCCCTGTGCGTCTGACCACACGTTGTCCTCGGCGTGATGCCCTGCAGTACCTCCAGGATGTCGGCAGTCCCTTCGGCGAGGCGGAGCGGCAGGAGTCTCTGGACTGGCTGCTGGGTCTGGCCGTGCGCTACGAGTACGGAGACAACGGTACGGGCACGGGAGGGGCGTTCCCAATGGCCAGGGGTAACCTACGCAGTAGTTGATAGTGCTCCACTCGGTTCTATGAACGTCCTTACTGTACCGACAGCTAGGGCGCAACTATTTAGGGAAATAATCTAATCTTTTTAAAGTTCCTTATGTTCTGTGTTGGTCACTAAACAAGCAATAAATCCATCTGTAGTATGACCAACACAACACTGGAGGCAGTTAACGTATAAACTGCTCTTTCCTTTAGTCCAGGTCTATGTGTTGAGATGAATTGATGCATGAATTGATAGTATAACATCTTTATTTAACTATTGAATAAAAAAGAAACTGTAAAAGGAGATTCCTTGTTTCAGAGAGAGAGAGAGAGAGAGAGAACGAGAGAGAGAGAGAGAGAGCGAGCTGTGTCAATGTTATGCTAATTGTTGTTGTCGTTCTTGCTTCTCTTCTGACAAATGTACTTATTGTAAGTCACTTTGGATAAAAGCATTTGCTAAATGTAAATTTACTAGTATCCTTTAGCGAAAGCTAAACCTGCACTATAGCTTTTCCAATGCAGATATCTACTTATTATTATTATTATTATTATTATTATTATTATTATTATTATCTTCTTCAAAAGGATAAGAACCACGAACGTTCCTCAAGAAGAGAAATGTCACTATCCATGGTAGTTTGAAATTGGCTTTTGCCCGGTCCCATTGGCTTCCCTAATGGGCAGGTGCAGCAAGGGTGTTCATGTTGTGTTTGGCTCCCCCTAGTGGACAAGTACAAGAACTGCCCGCCTCTCTCCACCTCCAGTGACAAGCCGGTGGACCCACTGGTCAACCTAGACAGTAGGTTACCTCTCTTCCTTATGCCGTCATGGTTACCCTCGGATAGCATGGCTATTGATTTTAGTGTAGCATTTTGAAAAGATGCATTATTCCTGTTAGTGTGTGTGTGTGTGTGTGTGTGTGTGTGTGTGTGTGTGTGTGTGTGTGTGTGTGTGTGTGTGTGTGTGTGTGTGTGTGTGTGTGTGTGTGTGTGTGTGTGTGTGTGTGCTTGCGCTTATTACTTTGCTTCAATCCATTACTGCTTGAGTAACACTGTTCTACTCAGTCTAGTAAAGTGTGTGTGTACCATGATTTGGTGTGTGTGTGTACCATAATCTGGTGTGTGTGTACCATGATCTGGTGTGTGTGTGCCTAAGTGTAGCATTTTGAATATATGCATCATTCATGTCAGCATCACATGCTAGTTTTCAAGCTGTGTGTGTGCGTCTCTCAGGTAGCTCCCCTGACTTTAAGGCTGGGGTGACTGCTCTCGCCAACATCCTGAAGATCCAGCGACACGACGACTACCTGGTCATGCTCAAGGTAGGGAACCGCATTTGGGTCCCCTGCATAGAATGGTGTCTTCTTCTGCGCATCGGTCCCTGGTCATATGGGGATGCGTCGGAAATTTTACAAAATGGCGACTGTAAATTGCATAATTCAACAATGGCCTTCGTGTCGCATTTAAGAAAAAGTAAATGGTTGGAAACAAATAAAGTGACTGCTGTATGAAAAGCGCAAAGCATTGCTAAAAATGCAGCAATGTAAAAGGTCAAATGTATTGCACTGTGTGTGTGCGTGTGCATGTGTGCGTGCGTGTGTGTCTTTAAGAGAATTGCGAGCCGGTGTGTGATTAAAAGTAGCCCAATATAGCGGGAAAAACAGCCCAATCTGGCAACACTACCTGAACGTCCTCCAAAAGTAGCCCAATCCAGCGGGAAAAACGCCCCATCTGGCAACACCAGTGTCAACGTAAATCAATGAGACCAACTGAAACCCAAGCCGGTATGAAACTTAAATTGTGATTCTGAATAAAGTTAAGATTATATCAAAAGTGTGTAGGTTCGTTTAATGGGTTGAACAATGGTAAACGGTTGAAATTTGACCGAGTTACTATGTCTTAAGTAATTCAAGTGTCAGAATGGGCAGACGGCTTCAATGGGCCCAACTGTAGAATATGACGGTTTGATACTAAAACTGTGATTCTGAAGAAAGTGTGGATTTGTTAAATGGTTTGAACGAAGGTAAATGGTTGAAAATTGTTTTAGTTACGTCTTACACAGTTGAAGTACCAGAGGACGGCTCTGCCATCCTCCCATTGACTCCCATGTTAAAAAAAAGATAATATTTTAAAAGTATAAAATATTTAAAAAATCTGAGCAAGTGATTCCAAGCTATTCTGAATATTAAAAAAATTGAATGGAGTCTCTAGGTGAAAAATTGAGGAAGGAGATAGGTCCCAAAGTTTGTAGAGAATAAGAAAGAAAGAACGAAGGAAAGGAAGAATAAAACTTATGAAGAACAATAGTTGAGCGCTGCATGCAGCACTCGCCTAATAAACAGTAAGCAATAACAGTTATTGAACAGTGAGTAGATCTGTATCACCGTGTGGTTTAGTTTGCTGACCACTGATTGATCAACAAGCAACAGGTGTGCAGCCTCCCCCAGCCCCAGAGTCCAATCAGACTCAGACCAGCAGCTGGTTGCACCAGCAGAACGTAAGGTCCCACTTAGGCTACGTTGAACGTAAATCGCCAAAACGTTCGACTTTACACTCTACCAAAAAAATAGTAGTTGCACCAAGCAGATAGTTTCCACGTAACACTAAGTTATAACTTATATTTTACACCTCCCCTCTAGCAGGTGTAAGTTCCATTCTAACGATAAAGACTTATATTTCAACACAAAAGATGGATATTCGTTTTGAGCAATGGGAAGAGGAGTTTCAACCTGGTTTGCGCCGGGAAAGGATTGTCCGTGACCGTATCGATCCATTTCTTAAGTATGATGTTGATTTATATGCGTGATTTCGGTTTTGCCGGGAGGAATTACCTAGAATAACCGGCCTTCTTGACAACGACCTGCAGCACAACACAAACCGAAATTCGGCTCCAAGTCCAGCGATGCAAGTGTGTTTGGCTCTGAGATATTTTGCCACTGGGTCTTATAAACAACTCGAGCCCACGTACAAACCAACATTTCTAGAGATATTCCATACAATGCATAGCCAGGTAGAGGCTAACTCAGACAAAAACTCACGACATACACATCGAATAGCATACAAAGCATATTTATTTATTTATTATAAAATCCGCCATCAAATAGCTTAACGCCTGTACCGTCTAAGTAAATTTTAGAGAATAAATGACGTTTTGTTTGCCCTCTCATTTGGGTGCTACTGCTAACACGTCTTCACTCGGATAAGGTGGTAACTTGCCAGTACTTCCGCTTTACATTGTTGGCTGTCAAAGATTGGCTTGAAATTGTCTAAACGTCATTAAAAGTGACACTGGTACAATTTACGCACTACTAGTAACGTTACAACTTAAGTTATGGTGGTGCAACCAAAATTTAGAACACCTTTTAGTTTGAAACTAGCTACGTCGAGCGTAGGGTTAAGGTGGACTTTACACCCGAACTTATGATCGGCTTTATGTTCTGCTGGGGAAACCGACTTTAGGTGAGGCTGCTGGGACCAGACAGCATCGACATGTGACTGCTGCTGCTGGTGACAGAGTTACTGGAGCTTTGTGTGAAAACGAATATATATATATATATAGTGTGTGTGTTTGTGCAGGCCATTAGAATACTCATTGAAGAGAGGTTGTCTCCGGAAGCAGTCGCCAAATCCAGCCAAAAGAAAGAGGTACAACTCTCTGTAACCCTAACTGTCTCTCTGTAATCCCAACTGTCTCTCTGTAACCCTAACTGTCTCTCTAACCCTGTCTCTCTAACCCTGTGTCTCTCTCTAACCCTGTGTCTCTCTCTAACCCTAACTGTGTCGCTCTAAACTTGTCTCTAACCCTAATCCTGTCTCTCTCTATCCCTTATCCTGTATCTCCGTGACCCTGTCTCATTTAACCCTAGTCTTTGGTAGTTACGTTCCCATGATTTTTTTCACCAAATTCATCCTGACAGTAAGGTAACTTTAAGGTTACTATTATTAGAACAGTTCTGTCTGATATTCATCCTGACAGTAAGGTAACTTTAAGGTTACTATTATTAAAACAGTTCTGTCTGATATTCATCCTGACAGTAAGGTAACTTTAAGGTTACTATTATTAGAACAGTTCTGTCTGATATTCATCCTGACAGTAAGATAACTTTAAGGTAACTGTTATTAGAACAGTTCTGCCTGATATTCATCCTGACAGTAAGGTAACTTTAAGGTTACTATTATTAGAACAGTTCTGTCTGATATTCATCCTGACAGTAAGGTAACTTTAAGGTAACTGTTATTAGAACAGCTCTAAGGCAGCCTGATATTTTTTCCCTCCCAGGGACTCCCAGTGGCGTTGGACAAACACGTTCTGGGCTTCGATACCGGAGGTGAGTGGTGAAGAGTTATAACAAAACATTTGATTCAACAACATTATATTATGTTGTCTATATTAGTTTCTCGTTACTAATATATATCTGTATTGGTATTTCTGTATTTCTGACCACAATGGGCCTCACAAGCTAGTTAGCTTGTTGCTTAAAGCTGCAGTAGGTTACATTCAATTTAAAAAGTAAAAACACCTTTTAAATTGAATGTTGCCTACTGCAGCTTTAAGCAGCAAACTAGTTAGCTTGTTATCACCGACCTGTCATTGTGTTCTGTATATAATGTAGATATATGCTATAGGGCTGTAAGGATACACCAACTCACGATTCGGTTTGTGTCACGATTTTTGAACGGTTCGATGCATACCAAAAAAATATTAAATTGAAAAAGCATTTTTTATTTAAACAATACTTGTATAACAATTAACTTAATGTAACATTTAATAACAAATGCGTCACATGACTGAACATAACACACAGTTGGAGGATGCTTGCAGGTAGGCAAAAAAAACTAGTTTTGTGATTTAGGCTTACGTATTTTAAAATATTAATGTAAATTAAATAATAGTACCGTAATTTGAATAGTTTGGTAGCACTAACCAGCATTCCCGCTAGAAAAAAACTGCCGGTCAAAGTGACCGGCAGTTTTTTTGCAGCATTTTGATGATATGCCGGTCAAATGTCCTATTATCGCTTCTTATTAGGATATGTAGCTTGAATAATGTCGTAATCAGGCCGTATAGAATGCAACATGTTTTATAGGCTAACTTTCAAATAGATGGGGAAAAAACATGAACGTCTGATTCGCAATAACGAGGCAAAGTGTTATGTTTGTGTGCGAGAATAGCTGTGTGAGAGACGTCAGCGAGTGAGTGGACGAGCGAGGAGAGTGAGCGGTAGCGTATGTGTCTCAGTCTAGTGAAGAAACGAACGAGTCCGGTTGTGTGTAAGAATGAAGTACCCAGCCTGTCAATAATCGGTGGCAGCTTCATTCCGACCTATAAGCAGACCAACTGCCGGTCAAAGCACACAAAACACTAAAAACAGGGATCACACAGGCTATTTTTGCGCGCTTGGCCCACTCTGGATAAATATCCCTCAGATCGCATATGAGGACTTTGCAGGCTGTGGAGAAATGCAATCCTCCGTAGCCACGGAGAGCTGTCATCACAGAGAGGGCTTCTCGTCGCAGACTTACAGCATCGATAAGAGGAGGGATGTCAGCGGACTATTATTTAGACAGATTATTAGCAAATTTCAATCTTACTATTTGCCCGGAGAGATAAAATCTTTTCGAACATTTAATGTTTTTACTACCGCACTAACAGCTAATATCATGTGGATGCATCTGGACTGGAAGCATAATGGGAGTTAGAAAGGGCGTGTCTTTTTTATTTAAGCCATATCACACGAGTTGTACTGAACATCAGCACGGCTGTGATTCGGTCGTAGGTACGAGGCCATAGGCCGAGTGCCGAAGTTAATCAGGCCGTGCTGATATTCAGTACAACAGCACGACCTCGAGTGTGATAGTGCTTTATACAACAGTTCTACAAGCACCATTTATTAATTAACAGTAATAAGCAACAACAGATTATAATTTGTTCATTTAATGATTTATTTGGCTCAGCCAACACAAATAGATCCGCAACTGGACCGGGACTGAACTGTTGCCAAGTTACACATAAAGACAATAGCTATCTTATGCCCCTTTTCCACCAGCGGGTATGCTTCGGACCCAGCACGCCTCAGCCCGGTAGTGAGGGGGCGGTATAGCCCAGCTCAGTTACGGCTCGCGATTCCACCGGCGACAGTACCCTTATGGTAGGGCGGGGTTTAAGCCGTATGGCGATGCGGCACAGTGTAGCAGCCCGACACATTGTAGCCTGCAAATAAATCCAAGGAAAAAGAAAAACGGCACAATGAACAAAGAGCAACAATGCAGGACGTCCAAGAAGGACGGCAAACTTTTGCGCAACAACATCTTCAATAAACTAAGCTTTCGCCATTATCCAGAAATACCTCACAGGTAATGTGTTTGTTTGTTATTATCCCCCGTCTCACGGAAGTGCGATTCTGTTGACCAATCAACGGACGGCGTATGTAGCTCGAACTTGCCGGCACCCTTTCAGGCGTCTCAGTACCCCAACGGAGGATTACTGCGAGATGAGTACGGCTCAGTCCGGGTCACGCCCACTTTGCGGTGGAAACGTGACCAGTGCCGCACCTTTGCAGACTGAACCGACCCACACCCTCCGGTGGAAGTGCGCCATAAGCTACATAAAGGCTGTTAATAACATTAACGTTATAAGAACACCTGTAAAGCGGAGTGATGCATGTATAGTTAAAAGTCACAGTGCTGTTATACTCTATAACAGGACTCATGGAACGCCTAATGTCCAATCAAATTACTTGGTCGGAACAAACTGTTGTATAATGTGCTTTGTATGCAGCTGAGTCCAAGAAAAAAATCATTTTGGGACATTTAAGTATATATCATCATCACCATCATCCCCCCCAACAGATGCCACCCTGAACGAGGCGGCGCTCATCCTGCGCCTTCTGCACGTGGAGGAGCTCCGAGAGCTCCAGACCCGCATCAACGAGGCGCTGGTGGCCGTCCAGGCCATCATCGCAGACCCCAAGACAGATCACCGCCTGGGCAAGGTCGGGAGATGAGGGCTAGGGAAGAAGGGAGGGGGTGACCCTAACCCAGGTAGAGGGCGAAGAAGTGGACGATGTGGAGACTGCTTCGGAGATCGACTTTCTCCGTTTTTTGTTTTTTGATTTTTTGCTTTTTCTCGCTCGGTTTGGGTTCTGTGTTTTTTGGGGGGGGAAATACGGCAAAAAACTAGCTTAGCGCTAGCATTGTTTTAGTAGGGGAAACTCTTTAAATATAACCACATTTTAATTTCGATTTTGACACACACACACACACACCCACATATACACTTACTTATTGGACGGTCCAAGTTAATTCAACAACTTTCGTCTTTTTTTTGTTTTTTTATTGTGGGCTTGAACTCCACCTCTGAAGACTATTTCCTGACCGGCCTGTGAACGTTGTTTCTCTAGAGACCTGATTTTTTTTTTTTGGATAGGGCTTTAATAAAGTCATGATTTCAAGTGGAAAGCGATGGTGAAATGAAGTGATTGAAAGCCTTGTGTGTTTCTTGAGTGGGAAATGTGTGTTAGTTCAGTGTCGTGTGTAGCCACTGTGTTCCTATTGAGGTGAGCATTGAAGCTATGCTACCTCGCATCAACCTTGTGTCAAACTTAACCTAGCATTGATGTTACCTAGGATTGAAGCCAACCTAGCATTGATGCCAACCTAGCATTGATGCTACCTAGCGTCAACCCTACCAAGCTAACCTAGCACTGAAGCTGTGCTAGGCGTAGAGCTGCTTGCGTTCTCCTCTTGAAGAGCGACCAATCAGATGAAAGTTTAAATTAATTTCATCAAAGTAAAAACGATGCAAATGAAATTGACTACTTCACGATTAACTCAATGGGGCAATTGCTCTGTCGTTAGTTTAGCCACTTTTTAGAGTTTAACACGGTTTTAAACTCAAGAAGTCATGTGATGTCTTAAGCTCCATTGCTGTGTCATATGTACTTGTGGTTTAACCTGCAGCTGCGTTTTACCTTGATCTCAATTGCTGTGTCTTCAGAGAAATTCACATCAGACACTAGAGGGCGTATTTTGTGCGTGTTTGTCTAATCTCGAAACTGACGTGGTTTTAGAGGAGACTAAACCAGTTGGCAGGATAAAACAAGGCTCCATCATAACCGACACACACACACAGAATTAGTTTTATGAATTATTGTTAATATGATGATGATACATTTACACTTAATACACCAGATAGGCCTTCAGTACTGAGTTGCTCAACTAAAACTCGACTAAGAACAGATTATTTGTATGTAAAAAAATAAATGAACGCACAGAGGATCGTACCATTCAACGAAACATAAAAAGGTCAATTCTTAACTAAAATGGTTAGCAATGACAAGTAATTGATTGACGTTGGTGAGGGCAGATTCCAGACTCAGATTTCCACAAAAAGTAGCCTAGACTTTTCATAATATATGTCAACATTATTAGCGTTTTTAGCTATTATAGTTTTATTATATTAAAGTTCACTTTACATCCCCAATAAGTTTTTGTTGGTAATTATAGCACACAATGCATCCACCATTAAGTAAGACTGCATCTGCTGGGGTATACTAGAAATCAGAGTAGGCCTACTTCCAGTTTCCAAGCAGTTTAAACCGAGTCAGCTAGGAATCAGCTGATCCTGTACGAGTCGTTACACAGCAATCACGTTCAACCTCGTGCCAGCTGCGTGTTAAACTCCAAAACCTCAGTTTTAAGGAATACGGTTTTAAAGCGCAGCAATGCCAACTGACAGAGCAATTGGCGCAACCAGCGAAGTGATTTAAACCAACATGAATCACCCAAATTAAAGCTCTTAAAGACCTATTTATAATTTCAAAGAAGGTACGATGATAACATGAATCAGACACAGAAGTAATTTAAAGCTTTATTGCATAATGCTGTTAAACAATTTCCTCTGGGAATAATATGCAAGTAACAAAGGATTTGAAAGAGAAGATCATTATAAAAAAAAAGATTGAAATTGGGGTCTTACAATTCTAGGTTAAATCGTAACTTTACTTGCTCCCGGTGAACATTGCGTTGTAAGAACGGTCAATCCCGAATAGTTGATGCGATGTTACACTATCTCACTGTACTGCCACAATAACATTTCAAGATTTAAACTTTGCATTGAGAAAGAGCTTAAAGTCAAACTAGAGACCCAATCAGAGTCGATAATGTGACCCAAGGACCCACCCCCTGATTGGTCTGGTTGAAGAATCTAGCTTAGGACGAGTCAACAGCGTCCGCCTTGTCGCCGTGGGTTACCGGAATGCTGCGCTCACGGTTGCGGCATGGTTCGCCGTCGCGGCCTAGCTTGTGGGCGTGGAGGGTGAGCAGCCCATCACCCGACAGCGTGCAGGTGAGAGTGGGCGGGGCCACGTCGGAGGGGAGGCGGTACCGACGCTGGAACTCCCGCGAGACGTAGCCGTGGTCGTCCTGGCAACGGGTGAGATGAACGACTTTTTAGGACACTTCAGAAATTTGCTGCTTTTCAATTTAAAAAATATAAATTGTTTCTGTGCAGTATAGTTCGGGTACAGGGTACCTGTGGCAATGCCCAGGGATAATTATTCAACCAATAATTTACATTTAGGGCATTTAGCAGACGCTTTAAAGCAGGGGTCTCAAACTCGCGGCCCGAGGGCCAATTGCGGCCCGCCGGATGATATTTTGTGGCCCCGTACTTGACATCAAAGTTTAGTCACTTTTTTTTTTTTTTTTTTTGCTGAGTCGTTGCGCTTGCCCGGGGGCCTCATTTATAAAGCTTGCTGTGCACAAAAACCTTGCATAAGACGGAGGTGAAATATACGTAGGCTAATGGTATGGCTTCTCCCAAGTGTGTGTGCGCTGGAGATCCGCCCTTCTCTCCTGTGTGACTCCTCTGATGTATTTCGAGCTTACTGAAGCATCTGAAACTAACCGCTTAGCAACCGAGTTCCTCAAGTTGTGGAGCTTGATATCCCTGAGCATGAAATGTGCATCAGTTTTCTTACTGCAAACGTTTATAGAAAATGTCTATGTTTTGACATGTTTGATTGCATTTTATAACTGCATGGGCCTGGATACGTCGGTAGGTGTGTGTCCAGTGGGAGAGGAAATATCAACGGTGTGAAAGAGTGTTTGGTATCAAGTTGAGGCCGACACATATTAATTGAAATGTATATATCATGAGATAAAATCATGCAATACATTTAGGAAATTATTGCATGCATCTCTTCTCAAAAATATTAGACCCTGGAAGTTTAAACTACTCAGTTTCTCTGCTGCAATCATCTGCGTGTCTAGGGCTTTTTTATTTTCCCTTGTTAAAATGATGAACAGATGAAGAGCAGCAGTGATCAGGAGGAGTAGGCAAGAAAAGCCATATGTTCAGAAGGACAGTTCATGTTCTGAAGAAGGTTCATATTTTAAAGAGCCGTTCATGTTCAAAAGAGCCATTCATGTTGCAGAACTGTTAATAGTAAAGCTTGAGAAGACTGGATATTTGTACTTTTTGTGGAATACTTGATGCGGCCCAGCCTCACCCAGACTCTACCTCCAGCGGCCCCCAGGTAAATTGAGTTTGAGACCCCTGCTTTAAAGCGACCGACAATAAATCTGTTTGTCAGAATGGATTTATTGTGTAATCCCGTTCGATTGGACTACTAAATCGCAGAAATCTGAATTAGATGTAACTGAATCATCAGAATCAACGTTGACCTGTAGGTAGGGCTGCTCGATTATGGGAAAAATCATAATCACGATTATTTTGGTCAATATTGATATCACGATTATTCAAACGATTATTTTTGAGTTTGAAAACATGCATTTATTGATACAATCAATTATGACATAGAAACACGTATATTATAAGTATCCAAAATAAAACCTTTTTCGTGTGTAAGTGTACTGTCTGCCACAACATTCTGAATCTAACATTTGATTGTTATAAAACATTTCATGAATACAATATATTAAGACAATCAAATATCACAGAAACACGTATAAGTATCCAAAATTAACTTAACCTATTTAATGTCTAGAGAACAACGGTCCCAGCATTTCTCCATAGCAAAGTTAAAAGTCACAAAGCCATAACAAACACATGGCTAATAAAAATCATATTGTTGTTAAACAGAAATACATATACAAGATGTACTTGGCAGTTCTGCCTTAAAGAACTCTTAGTTAACGTCTGCTATAGGAGCTTGTTATCGTTCATCAAACTGTAACGTTACTGAAACTTTAGATTCCACGCGGTAGGTCTACTCCAACATGTCTGTCAACAGTCGATGCTGCTGATTGGCGGTTCACTGGCATGTCCCGCCTCCTGCCAACGGCATACTTCCTGATGCAGCACGCCTGTTAGATTGTACTCCCTCTCGCCGCGTTGAATGCTTTCGCATGCGCGTCTCTTTCATAAACTTTCATAAACTCTCTAGGCCTACTTTAAAATGGAAAATGTCAAATTAATCGTTTCAACTCGATTATACGAGTTTGGAGATCGTTTGACCCCAAAATTGATATCGCGATCGAAATTCGATTAATTGCACAGCCCTACCTGTAGGTACAAAAGAGCCTTTTTAAAGAAGCTGTTGGGCGTTTTTTGTCTTGTTTTCATTCTGCCACTATTCTGTCTCGTCGTAGCCCTGACGTTTGATTTGACACCTACCCTTACACCTGCCTACTTTTTCTTTAAATGATACTTGTTATGGGCCAATGGGGGTCCCGTTTTTGTTTTATTTGAAGAAATTCAGACTTTGGCGTAGTGAACCTGGAACTATGGTTCAACGTTGCTTGTCTACCTGTCTTTCCTCGTGTTTCCCCCGGACCTCCACGTAGCCGTCGGCTACCGAGACCTGGACCTCCTCCGGGGAGAAGTGTCTGACATCCAGGTAGACGGTGAACCGGTCCTGGTCGGAGCGCACCTGGTAGGTACGGAAGAGAAACGCGTTTGAGCGGAGTGGAGGGGTTTCTTTTCTTATGTCCCCATGGTCCTAAAGTTCCCCGGATATATACGGTACATAACGGGAACATGGAGGGGTCCTTTATCCCTAGGGTCCTAGATTCCTCAGTTCGACATATGGGCTCTCTCAGGGTCCTATGTCCCCCGGCTCTTGAGGACATAATGGGAACCTGTGAACATAGGACTCTGAACATAGGGCCATGAGAACCTAGGATCTTGGGAACATGAGGTCCTGGGAACATGGACACGCTCCTGACTGGAGTATAGGAATGATATATTGTGTATTTAACCATACTTTTATCAGTTCGATCTGCTTTTTGATCAAAACGAATTTCAGAAATTATCCATACAAGGCAGAATAAATGGGTTTCAAGGTTTAAATACCATTATACATAGTTTTGACTTTTATGTGGTCAAAACCTGTACAATCAGGGTTAGGGTCAGTAAAACTGAGCTCGTAACCCCCTGTCCTTGCAGTGCTTTAACAATGAAACATTTCAAATGTGTAGTATTAACAATTGCTGTAACTGGAGGAAATACTCAATACCATGCTACTGAAATAAATGCTGTAACGGATATTGTATATTGTGTTTATGAATGCCGTTACTTAGTACTAAACTAAATATTTTGCGTCCCGGGTTCAATTTGCCCCTCCAACAAAACGACTGGCCCCAGTCTTGCCCCCCCCCCCCCCAATGAAAAGTGTTCTAGAACCGCCCCTGTGTACAATACAGTTCAGACATTTGCGTTACTGCAAGCCGTTTTGAAAATCGCCTCTTCTGACAACAAAATGGGCGTCTCCACCTATGTGTGCTGGATCTAGATCGACCAGGCTACCCAGTGGACTGTAGCAAACATTGCTCATCTTTCCGGCATACATCTACGCCCACTTGTGATGTCAAAAAGGCTTTTAAAAGCTAATCACACTCTCACCTGGTGGTATAATATGTCACCTTTAAATAAATAAATAATAATAATTACCTCAGAGACGCCGGAGTAGCCGGAGTCGAGCAGGTGGCGGTAGAACCCCGGTCTGTAGTACGGACTGACTGCAGGCGTTGGAAAGTCATACATGCCCTCTCCGAAAAACTGTCCGAAGAGTCGGGCGTCGTTACCGGGGTAACCGCGTCGGAACCACGGTGATTGAACAGGGATATCCATAATAACGTCCGGGAGGGGGGGGGGCGACGGAACTCAAACCCACGCCCTTTTTCAGGTTCGAATCGGGCGCTAGTTTCGCGCGTAAGTGCTAGCCAAAGTAGCTGCTATCCAAAGATGCTGCTATCCAAAGTGGCTTCTAGCTAAAGTGGCTGCTATCCAAATTGGCTGCTAGCTAAAGTTTCTGCCAGCTAAAGCATCTAGCTGCGGTAAGCTAGTCAAAACGGCGCAAAAGAAAACACTGCTTCGGTGAGGGGATGACCAACCCTCTGCGATCGGAGTCTTTATATACATGAGAAGTAGAAAGAGGGGGCTTAGTGTGGGATCCCACCGGAATTACATTATGTCATGAGTGGTCTCGCCCTGTCAGCACAAACACCCCCCATGGTGGTGTGGGGGGGGTTGAGGGTAGCATGCCGGAGCTATTGATCCGTTAGAAAGGCCACTTGGGTGGGGCGCATGGTACAGCAGGCCGCCGGCATGCAGAAGCAGCATAATATTTGGAAAGATATTGCAGAAAAATACCACTGTAGAGAAGATGGTGGTGGTTCTATGTCCCCCCCCTCCATGTAAATTGTGCTCTGTCAGCGGCTGTTTTAAATTGAAACAGTGACTGCTCATCCCTCTACGACTTCTGATTCGCCGGACATTTTTGTTCAATCTTGTCATCTATGTACCTTGCATATAGGTGATGAGTCTCTCTCTCTCTCTCTCTCTCTCTCTCTCTCTCTCTCTCTCTCTCTCTCTCTCTCTCTCTCTCTCTCTCTCTCTCTCTCTCTCGTGAGTTTGCTTACTGTAACCTATGCCTATTGACTCATCTAAGGAGGGTGTTACAACTTATCCCTTACAAGAGGGTGTTACAATATACCCCCATGGTGTTTTAGAAGGGGGTGTTAAAACGTATATCCCAATGGTGATTTGCAAGGGGGTCTTACAACTTACCCCCATGGTGTTTTACAGGGGGGTGTTACAACTTATCCCCATTGTGTTTTAGAAAGGGGTGTTACAACGTATATCCCCATGGTGATTTACAAGGAGGTGTTACAATGTACCCCTATGGTGTTTTACAAGGGGGTGTTACAATGTACTCCTATGGTGTTTTACAAGGGGGTGTTACAATGTACTCCTATGGTGTTTTACATAGGGTGTTTTGCCGGGTCTTCAAATCAGGCTGTAGGCAAATTCATCACCTATATGCAAGATACATAAACTTAGCACAAAAAGTAAGTAAATTTGAGTATGGTAGATTATTTCTCTGTGGTAACAATGCTTTTTGGCAATAAATCTTATACCGTTGGAAAGCCTGTTTAGTTCCCTTTCAAATGGTGCCCCATTTGTAAGTAGACATGCATTTGTGGGATGAGCAGCAGCGCTGAGTATGTGGGTTGCGGCCATGAAAAATTTGCCAAATCTTTTCTGCCATTGCCAAACAGGTTATTTTGCAGTTGCTATTGACCCTTGTTTTGAGCTTCTGCTACCCCCAGGTGCTGCCAATCAGGTGCCTGATTGGCACCTGATTGCCAATCAGGCACCTGATTGGCAACTGATTGGGCAACTTCAAGCTGGTGTTCCGCAAAACCAAGTTGCGGCATTATTTGGAGTGAGTCCTAGTACCCTCTCCAGACTGAAGGCCACATTCCATATAACGGGGGATGTCAAAGACAGGCCGCGAAGTGGGCGTCCCAAGAAGACGACACCCCAAGAAGACCATTTCATCACCCTGTCAGCACTCAGTCTTCTACAGATTTGCAGTCAAGGTTTGCAGGACGATATGGCCGACGGCTCTCTGCCCAGACAATCCGGAACAGACTACACGCAGCCAATCTCCGGTCTCATTGGGCTGCCAGGAGTCCTGCCATGACTGCCCTTCCCCGTCAGGCACGTTTGCGCTGGTGTCGGCAACACGTGCACTGGAACCTGAACATGTGGAGGAACGTTATGTTCAGTGATGAGTCCAGATTCTGCCTACGGCAGTTGGATCGTAGGGTCAAAGTGTGGAGAAGATGCGGAGAACGCCATGCTGATTGCTGCACTGATAGAATAACATCTTTTGGTGGAGGTAGAGTCATTGGCAGAGAAGATTTGGCAAATTTCTCATGGGTGCAACCCACATACTCAGCTCTGCTGCTCATCCCACAAGTGGATGTTCCTTACAAATGGGGCACCATTTGTAAGGGAACTATACAGGCTTTCCAACGGTATATGATTTATTGCCAAAAAGCATTGTTACCACAGAGAAATAATCAACCAAACACAAATTTCCTTACTTTTTGTGCAAAGTTTAGATGACAAGATTAAACAAAAATATCCGGTGACTCTGAAGTTGTAGAGGGAAGAACACAGACTGTTTTATGAGCCTCACCTGGCCAGCAGACGATTGGACTCTGGGCCTGGGGGAGGCTGCACTACTGTTGTGCATTAAGGTATAACAACAATTAGTTGACAGTTGGCTTGGCTTCTTATAACAATTTAAAAAGTAACAGATGAGATGGTTCTTTCCCAGGCTCAATGATCCAAACTGTTTTTATTGGATTTTTTTTATACTTTTCAATGTTTTTCTAACAACACAGCAACACACGTACTCCAAACATAGTTACACACATACAGTAGTCTGATTTTTCTTTTATTTATATATTTTCTTTAACAAAACAGCACGACACACACTCCAAACACAGGTACATACATACATACAATAGTCACATATGTTTATTTAATTTCTTATTACACAAGAGATTTAACAATACGATGGTAAATTGGAGAACTTATTTGAATTGCGTCACCATTGCATGGTTTTGGAGCGGATCAGTTTCCTGGTCAGGGCGTGTCGCACGGTCACCATGTAGGAAGGCCGGTCGGGTAATAGGGGGCGCTGTTGGGCCATCACTAAACTGAACAGAAAAGCGCGCTTGGTTACAATGTAGGGAGCAAAATCAAGTTCAAGTTATTTTATTAGTCAAATCATTGCACGACATAACAGGCAAAGCAGTCATAGCTTTGAATTTTGAACAATGCAAGATATCATCCAAGGCTCAAATGTAACAATGGTAAATTAGCTTAAAGGCACCCAGTGCAACTTTATGTAAACATTCAATGAAAAATAAACATTCAATTTCTAGTCTTTTTTACACGTAGTAAGTTTCAATAACTCCATACCATTACATATCGACATTCAAGGAGCAAAGATGAGACGTCGTTGTGTGGTGAGAACTGATAGAAAATCGTAAACAACAACAATCGCCGGTGGGGAGAAGCCATTTTTCCATTGACTGGAAGCCTGCTTTATTTATTGTAGGTTACAAAAAATAAAGAAAATGGCGGCATTGTTGTTGTTATCGATTTTGTATCAGTTCTCACCACACAACGACGTTTCATCTTTGCTGCTTAAATGTCGGTATGTAATGGTATGGAGTTATTGAAACTTACTACGTGTAAAAAAGACTAGAAATTGAATGTTTATTTTTAAGCCTTGAAAGTTGCACTGGGTGCCTTTAATAGACTGATTTTATCCAAAGTGACTTACAACGGTTCATACACACATTCACACACCGAAGGCTGAGTCAACCACGCCTGGCGACAGACAGCTCATCAGGAAGCGTCTTGCTCAGGGACACCTCCACAGGCTAGGAGGAGCCGGGGATCGAACGAGCAACCTTCCGGTTACCAGCCAACCCACTCTTCCTCCTGAGCCACATGCCAGCTGAACTAAGCGTTTTCCTTAGTAATGGATGAGTCAATAGACTCATCTAAGTAACAGTAAGCAAACTCATCACCTATATGCACGGTTCATAGAACCCTCAACTGGTTTTAGTCAGTCTGATTGGACTCTGGGAGGCTGCACACCTGCTGCTCGTTGACCAATCATGAAAATGCAGTTGCTTTTCCAGCGGAAATGAGCTTGCTACTGGAGTTAACGGAAGGTGTGTGTTTCTTTGAATACGCTAGTCCTTGCTCAAGCACTTGGTTTTACCTCACGAGAGAGAGAGAGAGAGAGTTTGCACTGAGGTAGTTATTGTGTTTCTGCTATGACAGAATGATGCCGTGCGTTTGTTAAAAGACTCGGAGGAATTCAACTCTGAACAAGTAAGGGATGCATTTCAAAGCTAGTTGTACTTGGTTGATAGTAGCTAAGGAGGTAAAATGGGTTGACTGGTAACCGGAAGGTTGCTAGTTCGATCCCCGGCTCCTCCTAGCTGAGTGTCGAGGTTTCCCTGAGCAAGGAACCTCACTCTGACTGCTCCAGACGAGCTGGCTATCTTCCTGCGTGGTTGACTCCTCCGTCGCTATATGAATGTGTTAATGACAGAACAGTGAGGTATATGAACCCTGCATGCTTTAAAGGGCCCCTATTATCACACCAGGTGTGGGTGTGATTAGCCGGCACAAGCCGTTTTGAAAATCAACCGTTTCCGGTGTTTTATCAAACTGTTGATATTTATATTCCGCACTTGCACTTTGATTGCATTGACACATTATGTAAAACCCATTCCGTGTATCCTGTTGTCTGAAACGGGCTGCATAAATAAAGTTGGACTTGTCGCCCGTACCTTATTAGCTGGACGACGGCTGCTTCCACGGCAACGGCGGTTTCTGACACCGACAGCTCCTTGAAGCTGCATCTTCTCACGCACACACACCAGATACAAATTCTGAAATAAGTATTTAAAAAAGTATTTTCTCAATAGTCATTGCTCAAAAGGGCTCCAATTTTACCACCAGGTGTGAATGTGATCAGCTGTTACAAGCTGTTCGGAAATCTACCTTTTCCTGGGTTTGAGTGACATCTCAAGTGGGTGTGTCAACCTAGATGTGCGCTGGATACCCGGTGGACTGTAACAAACGCTGCTCATCTGTCCATCACACATCTAGGTGGACACGCCCACTTGTGATGTCACTAAAACACTGAAGAAAGGTGGAGTTTGAAACGGCTTGTAACGGCTAATCAGGCTAACAGCTGGTGATGTATAAAGGGACCCTTTCAGGTCATCGGCCACCTCAAATCCTTGGCCAGGTTTTGTCCTTCCTCTGTCGTCACCTCCCGTCCTGTCTCCAAGTCAGCCTTGTTGGCTATCAACACTGTAGGCGCAGCTGAGAGAGAGAGAGAGAGAGAGAGAGAGGCATTTCAGGGTTGTGTTGTTTCTAAAAGTGTCTTAAAAAAAAATTTAGCTAGTTGGCTTGTTGCTTAAAGCTGCAGTAATAAGTAACATTCAGGTTAAAATGTCTTTCTTCTCTTTAAAGTTACTTAATGCAGCTTTCAGCAACAAGCTAACTAACTGGTTGCTTAAAGCTGCAATATATAACATTCAAGTTAAAGGTGTTCACACTTTTTCACTTGAATGTTAGTATTACAGCTTTGGACCACTTGGATGTTACTTACTGTTGCTTTAAGCCACAAGCTAGTTAGCTTGTGGCTTAAAGCTGCAGTTTGTAACATTCAAGCTAAAGGTGTTGAGAATTTTTTTTCGGATTAGCGAACAGTTGTTACCGGGGCTTTGTTTGATATGATCGATGAGCTTCTTGATTGGCTCCACCTCCAGGAAGCTGACGCGCTGCGTGATGGAGTAAAGGAGCAGGAACCCGTCTGCCCAACGGATACAGGATTCTACAGAAGCCTGTGGACATTCCTGGAAGGCAAGGCAACTTTATTGATGTAGCACTTTTCATATACGAGTCAGACTCAAAGTTTTTAAATAAAATAATATATAAGTAAAAGTTAAAGTAAAAAAATTGCATTGTTAAAAAAGTGCAAAAGTTCAAGGTGGAATGTATTTAAGATTTAGCAGACGCTGAAGCAAACCTAATAGTCTTCAGTCCTGTTCTAAAAGTGGTCAGAGTTGGGGGCAAGTAAATCCGTTTATTTGAGCAATTTGTTGCATAGTAACTCAATCCTACTTTCCCGTGATTCGTGTTAATTATTTGACCAATTGAAAGTCTTAATCCTGAATCGCCTTCATCTTGAATAGATTGGTCAATTGGTTGAACAATTGAAAGTCTTATTCCTGAATCAATTGGTCAATTCATTGACCAATTGAAAGTCTTAGTTCCTGAATAATTTCCGGTAGGATTTCACACAATCATCACAGTACACGCACAATCTAAATCCATTAAACCAGTATCATTAACAGTGTTTATTTTTCACAATACCTTTGAAGTTCGGTCCAGAATCTCCAAATGGACAGATTCCTGGTTGCAAACCCTGTGACACTTGTATGTCATCTCTAAAGTAACACACGTACACACACGTACACACAGACAGACAGACAGACAGACAGACAGACAGACAGACAGACAGACAGACAGACAGACAGACAGACAGACAGACAGACAGACAGACAGACAGACAGACAGACAGACAGACAGACAGACAGACAGACAGACAGACAGACAGACAGACAGACAGACAGACAGACAGACAGACAGACAGACAGACAGACAGACAGACAGACAGACAGACAGACAGACAGACAGACAGACAGACAGACAGACAGACAGACAGACAGACAGACAGACAGACAGACAGACAGACAGACAGACAGACAGACAGACAGACAGACAGACAGACAGACAGACAGACAGACAGACAGACAGACAGACAGACAGACAGACAGACAGACAGACAGACAGACAGACAGACAGACAGACAGACAGACAGACAGACAGACAGACAGACAGACAGACAGACAGACAGACAGACAGACAGACAGACAGACAGACAGACAGACAGACAGACAGACAGACAGACAGACAGACAGACAGACAGACAGACAGACAGACAGACAGACAGACAGACAGACAGACAGACAGACAGACAGACAGACAGACAGACAGACAGACAGACAGACAGACAGACAGACAGACAGACAGACAGACAGACAGACAGACAGACAGACAGACAGACAGACAGACAGACAGACAGACAGACAGACAGACAGACAGACAGACAGACAGACAGACAGACAGACAGACAGACAGACAGACAGACAGACAGACAGACAGACAGACAGACAGACAGACAGACAGACAGACAGACAGACAGACAGACAGACAGACAGACAGACAGACAGACAGACAGACAGACAGACAGACAGACAGACAGACAGACAGACAGACAGACAGACAGACAGACAGACAGACAGACAGACAGACAGACAGACAGACAGACAGACAGACAGACAGACAGACAGACAGACAGACAGACAGACAGACAGACAGACAGACAGACAGACAGACAGACAGACAGACAGACAGACAGACAGACAGACAGACAGACAGACAGACAGACAGACAGACAGACAGACAGACAGACAGACAGACAGACAGACAGACAGACAGACAGACAGACAGACAGACAGACAGACAGACAGACAGACAGACAGACAGACAGACAGACAGACAGACAGACAGACAGACAGACAGACAGACAGACAGACAGACAGACAGACAGACAGACAGACAGACAGACAGACAGACAGACAGACAGACAGACAGACAGACAGACAGAGCCAGTTAGTTGCAGTATAGAATCGTACACACACTCTCTTTGTCTCACTCTCACACACCTGCACAAGATTAAAACAAGCTCAAATATCCTAATTCATATTCGTGATTTAAAAATCACTCGCTAATGTTTCTAACTTTTCCCCAAGCTTGTGCGGAAAAGCAATATTGAAATGTGGATTCACCAAATTAAAATCACCACGGCAGGCATATTTAAACTAGATATTTTAATGACCTCTTGTTAACGTTAACCAGACCAGGGCAAGAAAACAGTGTGATCTTTGATATAACACAAGCTTGTTGATACAACCCTGAAAGCTGAGTTCCAGCATGACATTTTAATGGAGTGAATTTATATTGTTTTTTTTCCAACCAGTCAATGCATTCACCCGTTTTAAAACCGTTAAAACAAACAGCCACTCAAAGTTCGTCGGGGAGCAGTTAGGGCGAGGGTGCCTTGCTCAGGGACACTTCTTCTGAGTGTCTAGGTGTCCCTGAGCAAGGCACCTCACCCTAACTGATCCCCGACAGAAGGTTGCTAGCTCGATCCCCTGCTCCTCCTAGCTGAGTGTCAAGGTGTCCCTGAGCAAGGCCCCTCACCGTAACTGCTTGCGACGAGCTGGCTGTCGCCCAGTGTGGTTGACTCTTCCGTCAGTGTGTGAATGTATGCATGAATGGGTGAATGTGAGGCAATGTTGTAAAGCGCTTTGAGTGGCCACTAGTTAGAAAAGTGCTCTATAAATGCAGTCCATTTACCATATAAGAATTGGGAGGGAGGGAGAGAGTAACAGAGGGTGAGGAAGAATTAACAGAGGGTGAGGGAGAGAGAACTCAAGCCAAAGCAGTGAAAACTCAAAGTAAAAGCGAGGCGTCTGTGTTACCCTTTTTGCGATCGTAGTCCCCGATGAATCGTCCGGTGACGAAACGCACACACAAAGCTGTAGACACAAAACAGACACAGCAACAGATACCTCACGGTGAGCGTCTACTGTACATACAAGGACATGCTCGCGGATCGGCCACTGCTAACGGCTGCGAGATGATCCAAGCTGATATGCAAGATCCCTGAATGCCATCACAGCTGTGTGTGTGTGTGTGTGTGTGTGTGTGTGTGTGTGTGTGTGTGTGTGTGTGTGTGTGTGTGTGTGTGTGTGTGTGTGTGTGTGTGTGTGTGTGTGTGTGTGTGTGTGTGTGTTTGTGTGTGTCCATGTGTTTGTGTGTGTCCGTGTGTGTGTGTGTGTGTGTGTGTGTGTGTGTGTGTGTGTGTGTGTGTGTGTGTGTGTGTGTGCCTGTGTCCATGTATGTGTGTCCGTGTGTGTGTGTCTTTGTCTGTGGCATTTCGTAGTAAGCTTGATGTAACTGCTGGTTATTAAAAGGTGTGTGTGTTTCTTGTACTTACAATTACCTTTAGGGCGTTTAGCAGACGCTCCTATCCAAAGCGACTTACAATAAGTACATTTGTCAGAAGAAGGTGAAACCAAAATATATCTCTGTAGGTACAGTAAGGATGTTCATAGAACCAAGTGCCAAGCACTAACAATCACTAGGTTAACCCATTCCCCATATACAACAAAGATAGCTAGGTTAAGAAGATGATACACAACTAAGTAATATAACTAAGTACAACATAGATACTTATAGTAGGATAGGTAGTTATTATTGTAGAAATAACATCCAGGCACAAGCATGCTAGACTTGTGTGTTGTACAAGTCACAATCCTTACTGTACCGACAGCGTTATAGTGCTGTTTCTCGTTCTTCTGAGAAATGTACTTATTGTAGGTCGCTTTGGATAAAAGCATATGCTAAACGCCCTAAATGTAAAATGCAAATCTTAGTCCAGCATGTTTTCAAACCAAATCCAAACACAAACTTTGTTTACAACGTTGAAGCAATCACATAAAATGTCTCCACTTTCATGACTTAACATCAAAATGAATCTTGGGACAGGGCACCTTTTGAGATTAGTTGACCATTACAATATACTTTAATTGTCATTGTGCAGTAGAATCATGCAACGAAATTTGATTATGCTGCCTCTAAAACAAGGCTCCCATAAACAATAGTATAAAATACAGAGTAAAATACATTATCAACATTTTATGACAACATTGTCAAGGCAACTGGTTGTATTTCTGCAGAAATATAGAATTAAATACAGAAAAATTGTACAAGATTTCATACACCCAATAATAATAATAATAATAAAAAACACTCTAATTATGTCAAGCTTCTGTTGTAAGCATAGTCATTCCGATAGTTGTCCTGTTTTCCATCTCTGTTACCTGTCTTCCCGGTGTCCTGTGATCCCATGACGAGGAGTTTGACCGGAACCATCTCTGTTCTGGATGCAAGTCTGATAACGAGTGCTGGAGAGGTGCTCCCTGCATCCGAACTGGGAGGCTGGAGTGTGCAGCTGGAGACAGAACAGGAGAACGGGAGCTGGATGGGACGTCCCGAGACTGAAGGAGGAGGCGTTGTGAAAGAGGAGCAGATGAAGAGAGGATGGGGGAAAGGAGAGGAGAGGACAGAGAGAGGGGGGGAGAAGGGAGAGGGAGAAGGGAGAGAGAGGGGGAGAAGAGAAAGGAGGGGAGGAAAGAGAAAGAGGAGGAGGGAAGAAGTTCTTGAGGACTGATGTTAAAGTAAACATTTTAAACCTTTTTTAAAAGGTTTTAAATGCTCTCCACCGTTTTTAGGTCACGTTTTCAACCTTATGCTTTTGTACATCAAGAGAAATGGCGGCCATCTTGAAAAATGGTTGCGATCTTGAATTTTTGAGGGACAAGCACCGTTTTCCAAAAAAATATTCTTGAGAGTATTTTCACAAAATGTTATGCCTACATAACTGTTTGAACGATTGACATGATGAGCATTTGACAGAAATAGCGGCCTTCTTGAAAAAATGGCCACCATGTTGAATTTTTGTTGGCCAACGCCTTTTCCCAAAAAGTGAGCCTTAGGGAGTATCTTTGCCAAATTTCATGCTTGTGTATGAATTTGATCGATTCTGTTGAAATATGCCATTAATCTGCTGCACTATTGGGATAAGAGTGTCTGCTAAACGACGTGATGTAAATCAGTTCCCGACAATATCAAAAGCCAAACACAGATTTCCAAACTGAACTTGAAATTTAATTAAGGCTAAGTTAAGTGTACTTATCCTTCAACTCAAAAATTATAATGTCTAAATTATTCTGTTGTCATGCTATTATCAATTATTGAAAATAATGAGTCTACCATATTCTTTATTCTAACATAGCTATGATTTATTATACATCTCATTGTAATTGTATTATGCGCTTTTAACTGATTCAACTGATCAATTGTTTTTTTCTCAAAGTGTTTGTCTACGAGCATTTGTTCTATAAATCAACGCAATTCATTATACCTTCATATACTTCCACACAATATAAATCAAGTATGTTCAGAGTTCACATAGACTCTGAATAGCCTCCCCCTCCCACCCCTTCTACTTATTGTGTGTTGTACGTCCTGGCACTTAATCTACGCACTTATTGTGTGTCGTACTTAGTTAGAGTATTTAGTTGTGAAACATCTTATCCTAGTTATCTTTGTTGTATATGGGGATTGGGTTAATCTAGTGATTGTTAGTGCTTGGCACTTATTTATATGAACATCCTTTCTCTACCGACAGAGATGCATTGTTGTTTCTTTCTTCTGACAAATGTACTTTGGCTGAAAGTGTCTTCTAAACGCCCTAAATGTAAGACTACCATTTTTAGGTCACATTCACAGGCTTTAAGGGGAGTTTCTTTGTGGATAAAAGTGTCTGCTTGAAAATCTACGATGAAAATCACACCCTAAAAATATCAAAAGCCAAACAAAGATATCCGAATCTGACTTTAAGTGAGATTCTTTTTTTTGATGAGTCCACGTATTCCATGCTCTTTGTGCTAACGTAACTAATTGTCAAAATGGTATTATGCACTTTTAACAGATTCAACTTCATCTTTTTTTCTCAAAGTGATTGTATCAAGGGCTACAAGCCTTTGAGTGATTGTTCTTGATCTTCAACGCAATTCATTATGCCTTCACACATTTCCACACAATTTAAATAAAGTACAAGAACACCTTTTAGACCTTTTAATAGCCAGCCGTTACATCAAGCTAACCCCAAAACACCCCTGCCACACACACACACACACACAGAGCACCCTCATTCTCATACACACTGACTGAATTTGCTACCACACCCCAATTCACGACTCACAAACCCCAACATCCACGAGAGAGAGAGAGAGAGAGAGAGAGAGAGAGAGAGAGAGAGAGAGAGAGAGAGAGAGAGAGAGAGACTCTCATCCAAAGTGCTTGGCGATGAGTTCCCGCCGCCTGTCCTCGGTCTCGGGGTCCGGGCCCCCGGGGCAGTGTGCGTAGGTCTCGGGGGGCTCCGGGGCCTCGCTCCGCTCCAGGGTCCAGGCGTCCAGGCCGGACTGCAGCGAGGCGTTGTGGAGCACGCAGCACGCCAGCAGGATGGACGAGCTCTTCTCCGGAGAGTACTGCGGGGGGGGAGGGCGTGAGGAGAGTGAGGCCATATTGTTTTGCCTTGTACGTATATAGGTCCGTTATGGCCCCCATTGCACGCCTGACCGTCCCTCTCTGCGTTCCTTCTCAAGTCTCCTTCCTTGCTGATAAAGATATTTTCCTCGTGCCCTCTCAGGGACTGGGGTCAGGGGGGGTGTCACAGATATTTGGCCTGTTGAGCCCTTTGAGACTGTACCTGGGATTAAGGGCTAGACAAATAAAACTGAATTGAATGGAGTTATTTCCGGTGCTAGTTAGCGTTAACGATAAATGAATACCCTGGGGGGTCACAGTCGTGTGTGTGAGTGCATGAGGGCGGTGTGTGTGTGTGTGTGTGTGTGTGTGTGTGTGTGTGTGTGTGTGTGTGTGTGTGTGTGTGTGTGTGTGTGTGTGTGAGTGAAGTGAGAGAGAGACGTATTCATTAAATGTCTAGTTTGTATATTTTCAGTTGTTGCTTTGCATTGTATATGATTATTATTAAGACTGCCAATTAGCATGGACCCGGAAGGCTTCCGTAGAGTGAAGACGCCAGAAGTAGTGACACGATGCGTGGGAAAACGAGAGATGAAGAGACGAGAGAGACAGACAGTCAGACAGTCAGACAGACAGACAGACAGACAGACAGGCAGGCAGGCAGTTAGACAGACAGGCTGACCTGCAGGTAGCCCTTGGATCCGTCCAGGCACCTGAAGCGCGTCTGGATGGCCCTGAAGGTGCGGTCCACGATCTCACAGGTGGCGGCGTGGGCCAGGTTGTACTGCAGCTCCCCGGGGGACGAGGGGAGGGACACGGGGGTGAGGAGCCAGCGCTTCAGGGGGTCAGGGGGTAGTGGCGGCCGCCTGGGGGGGAGACGGGGGAGAGCGGGACAGAGTCAGCCTAGTGGATGTGATGTAGAGAGAGAGAGAGAGAGAGAGAGAGAGAGAGAGAGAATGAGAGAGAGGGGGAGAGAGAGAGAGAGAGAGAGAGAGAGAGAGACAGAGACAGAGAGAGAGAAACTGCTTCAAATCTGCCCGTCATGGCAGGACCCGCCCCCAGACCCGAACCTGCAGCCCCCCCCCCCTCCACTACATTTATAATAAAGGCACTTTGTGAAACTGTCTTTTCACAATAAAAGCTGTGTCCCACCCAGGAGCCAGCCGTCCTCGGTGGCCGTCTCCATGGCCTGGCCCACGGCGGACCTCTCCAGGACCTCGGCGTCCTGCAGCCCCCCCGGCCAGCAGGTCTCGGCACTCAGCAGGAGCCCCCTGGCGTCACACACCAGCTGGCAGCCCACCGAGTGGAAGCCCCTCCGGTTGACGTAGGACGAGTCCTCGCTGTTGGGGGCCTTGATCGCCACCTGTAGGAGGGCCGAGGAAGGGGTGAGTCTCTCTCTCTCTCTCTCTCTCTCTCTCTCTCTCTCTCTCTCTCTCTAACTCATCGCCAAGCACTTTGGATGAGAGTCTCTCTCTCTCTCTCTCTCTCTCTCTCTCTCTCTCTCTCTCTCTCTCTCTCTCTCTCTCTCTCTCTCTCTCTCTCTCTCTCTCTCTCTCTCTCTCTCTCTCTCTCTCTCTCTATCATTGTTTGTCGCACTTAGTTGTGTATCATCTTACCCTAGCTATCGGGGAATTGGTATATCGGGATTGGTTAACCTAGTGAACCAAGTGCCTAGTAACCTAGGCACTTGGTTCTATGAACATCCTTACTGTACCGACAGCGATATATTATTTTACTTCTTCTGACAAATGTACTTATTGTAAGTTCTGGTCAGAGTGAGGTTCCTTGCCCAGGGACACCTCAAAACTCTGCTAGGAGGAGCCGGGGATCGAACTAGCAACCTCCCGGTTACCAGCCAATGCGCTCTACCCGCATGCCGCCCCCATCAAGACCCCACCTTCCGTATGCCACTCGCCTGAACACAGTCCAGCACTCCGTGGACTCCCGGGATCTCGGCCACCCTCTGGAACTCCTGGACGGACAGCTCCCTGGTGCCGGCGTCCCTGGGGGAGGAAGGAGCCGGGAGACCAGCGCTGTTAAGACGTTGGAACACACCGGCCCAGCCATTGGCCGTCTGAAACGTTTGGGGAGACTCGGACGTATTCAGGAGCAAATGTGTGCCCTGTGTTCAGCTGTGTTGGAACCGATTCAACAAGTAAAGAGTGTTGGCGTCTCAGGAATAGAGCCTTTGATTGGTTGTGCTATGAACATCCTTACTGTACGCTAATCCAAGATATTTATTACATACAACTCATATCCCCAAATTGTGTCTCTCTTACAAGTACGCACTTGATTTGATGTACAAATACAATTTGTATTTCTTTTGTGTTTCTATTTCCGTTAAAACTTATGTTGTATTTTATTCTAATGTATTTCATTTATATTTTAAGCACAGAAATACAGCGTATGTCACACAAACAATTCACTGCTATATATATCCAGTGAAATGTTTGTGTGACATGTTGTTGTTGTGTTTCTGTGCTTAAAATAGAATAAAGTACTATATAAGTTTGAACATAAATACGTCATATATATGTTTAATTAAATTTAGACCTTTCAAAGCCAAAGTTACAACAAATAGTACAAGACAAATAGAAGAACAGAAATTTCGTTTGTCTTTGACCCGCGGTGCATTTAGTATAGAGGATCAAATTAGGTCAAATTAAATAAAATAAAATATACAATAAATTAATTGTAAATATTACTTATTTTTATTTCATTTTCAATCTCTTGAATCTCTGAACTTCCCCAGACCTGTTGAAGGAGATGAACTGCGGGGCCTTCTTGACCAGCGCCCGAGTGACGTTGGTCACACAGCGGGACATGGAGGCCTGGCTGATGCCGATGGCGTCGCCCATGGAGGTCTGGAAGGAGCCCGAGGTGTAGAAGCCAAGCGCAGCCAGGATCTGCACCTCGGGGCTGATGGCGCGAGACCGCTGCGTGCGGCGGCACAGAACCTTTGAAAAACCGGGGTGCAAATTATACATTCATATTATTATACATATATATATTAGGGGTGTGAATCCCTCGTGTAAAAGACGATACGATTCAATTGATTCGTGTCACGGTACGATTCAAGAAAAGATACATGTTGATAACAAACTATTCAGTACGATTCAATTAGATACGATTCGATGCAGTTCAATAATTGAAAGCACTCTGAAAGAGTTCTTATCATTGCGCACATTCACATTATCATTGTGCACATTTTACCATGATCAATTATCATGGTATGTAATGGTTGTCAATAACGAAAACAACTTGATGCATGAACATGACAACACTTTATTGTGAAAATAAGTGGTTTGTCTCATATCGTGAAATATTTCAGTGATAGCACACACTGAGGACACCATAAAAAAAACGCTCTTTCTCCGGTAACGCAGTCGTTCGCGACGCTTTTCTACTTTGTCATTTCTTCTATTTGTCTGTAACTCATGCTCCAATCTTTCATCGATCGATACGGATGCAACGGCGATGCATGATGCATCGCTGAAGCCACATTTACGATGATCGCGATGAGTACATACACAACACATTTCTCAGCCCTGGAACTCAAAACCATTTTCTGATGCCCCAAAGAATTAAAAAATATATATGTAACAAAATGATATAATAAACGTGCAATGACTATTCAACTAATGGCCTGTACTAACATCTAACTAGCAAAATCTTTGGTCAGGAGCAGCCGGGTTCATGTCACGTTTATATCCATACAAGACTGGACGAATCCATGTAGCTGTATCTTACAGGTTAAAAACGAATACCGATACATATCGGATCATCTTTACACCCCTAATATATATATATATATACTATACACCCACCAGGTGTGAGTGTGATTAGCTGGTGGACACGCCCACCTGCAATGTCAAAAGCTGCCCATTTTCAAAACGGCTTGTAACGGCAAATCACACACAATAGCTGGTTGCATAATATGTCCCCTGTAAAGAGACCTTACCCCTCTCAACAACTCCACCAGATAGAGGATGAACTCTCTGGGGAAACCGAATGTCGTCAGGAGGTATTGGTCGGAGACCGAGTCGAGGTCAAACCGGTCCATGGTCTTATGACCTCGCCCGTGGAGAAGCAGGTCACAGTCCAGTATCGCGATCTGCACCGCCATTGCTGCCTGGAATAAACAAACAAATAGAGACAGTCGTTTACACAGGATGGGAAAAAACACCTTAAGATACTTTGAAGTACTGATACTGCAACTTTATAATTTATAATGTTTATACCGTCAGTTTTTGTTTGCCCTGTTTGTTCTATTTGTCTTTACTTTAGCATTTAATCTAGCATCTATTTTTGTTTTCATTAGTACTATGTGTTTTATTGCATTGTATCGTGTTTTCAACTGCTGCTGGGCTGTTTTGTTTGGGTGAATTTGCAGACGAACACGCAGTGTTCGACCAATCGCAACAGAGTGGGTGTGCTGACCAATCACAGCAAACACTTTAAGCAAACTTAAAGTGACACGATACAAAACAAAACGTTTTTGCTGAAAGTAATAGTGTGAGAATAATGGGGGGTACATCTAACATACAGGCATGTAACCCTATTCTAGTAGTAGCCCCAAATGCAATTATTAACCCTAAAAAAGCATGATATGGGATTTTTAACAGTAAATCAGTAGAGGGGGGCGTGGCCTGTCGTTTTAGAGGGGGGCCGGTCACCCCTCTGCGCCCCTCTCCCGTATAGGGACGCCCCTGTTCGTAGTCCATTTAAAGTGGGTATTAAACCCAAAAGCCTAATAACTACTTAATGTGCTTGCATATATTCCGATTATATTAAACAGTTGAAACCAAAATGCATGTAAGCATTAAGCCCATGCATGCAATATAAGGGTAAGCCCTACTTCAGTATGATAATAACACAAACGTCCTACTTGTTTCTCTTGCCAGTGCTTCTCTTCTTCCTGGGGAACGGTGTTGCCAGATTGGGTCATATTTCCCTCCTAATCTGGCGCAAAGAGTTGCCAAGAGTGCAAGATTGGGCGGGAAATCTGGCCCAATCTGGCAACACTCAAACGCCTTTCTTCTTCCCTTTGTGGTCATCCAGCGCCTCAGAGGTTTGAAAGCTTTCTACCGCCATCTACATGACGGCTCCCGTACTGCACACTATAACAATCAAAAATTGGTTCAGACTGCGTCTTGGAGAAAATAAAAATAAAATTGTATTGGTATAAACATTTCAAACATCCTCTAATCTTTCTATAATGTATCACTTGAATAAAATAAAATAAATTTGTCGCTTATTATTACTCATTACTTATTACTGTTTTAGTTAGTTAGTTATTTCAAACTTATTTTTATTCTGATACTGATTCAGATTGCAGAAGCAGTCTGTTTGCTAATTAATTGTATGTACTGGTTATAGACTGGTGATATCTTCACTGTGGAATGCTCTTTTTGTAAGACTCTTTAGACAAATGCGTCAGCTGAATAAAGGCAATGTAACATCACTCACTCTCTGACTCACTCAAAACATAGCTTTATTTTCATGGGAAACAAACGTTTACATCGCCAAAATGATTGAACTTTGAGCAAATTTTGGCATGCGCACGCGCAGAACTTAGCCTTAGGTTTCACTGTTGCGCTCTGTACTCAGACGTGCGCGGCAGGTGGCGCTGTGGGCCCAGTGGTCGGTGGATTAGCAATCCTGGAAGGTGGAGAATAAGATCGCGTCTGCCCTGACGTGATCACAACACGTAGACAAAAACAAACGGGCTCTGTGCACAGGTCGGGCTCTGAGGTGCTGTTAAACGTTACATAGATTGTTCATATAGTTGTTACATGAGGTCGTGTTCGTGAAACAGTGAGTCGGTCTCTTCCGGGACGCTTGGAGAATCACTGGGGGAGACGGATAGATGGGATGAACAGTAAGTACTGTTTGTTTACCCACGGTGAGGGCCTCACCTGTATAAAGGTGTATCTATGTATTTAAAGGTATATCTATGTATCTAATGATATTTATATGTATCTATAGGTCTATCTATTTATCTAAAGCTATATATATGTTTCTAAACGTCTAGCTTTGTATCTAAATGTCTATTTATGTACATAAAGCTCTACCTATGTATCTAAGGTTATATATATGTATCCAAAGGTCTATCTATGCATATAAAGGTCTATCTATGTATATACAGGTATATCTATATATCTTAACGCCTATCTATTTATATTCAGGCATATCTATGTATCTAAAGGTTTATCTATGTATATAAAGGTATATCTTTTTATCTAATGGTATTTATATGTATCCAAAGGTATAGCTATGCATCTGAAGGTATATATATGTATCTACATGTCAATCTATGTATCGAAAGGTATTTCTATGTATCTAAATGTCAATCTATGTACATAAAGCTCTACCTATGTATCTAAAGTTATATATATTTATCCAAAGGTCTATCTATGTATATAAAGGTCTGTCTAGTGTCTATGTAGCTAAAGTTTATCAATGTCTCTAAAGCTCTATCTATGTATATAAAGGTATATATATCTAAACGCCTATCTATTTATATTCATTCAGGCATATCTATGTATCTAAAGGTTTATCTATTGTCTCTAAAAGTATATATGTCTCTAAAGGTATATCTATGTCTCTAAAGGTCTAACAATGTATCTAAAGGTCTACCTATACATAGATAGAGATTTAGATTAGAAAGACATTATATGAATAAATATACATTAAGAGACATAGATATACCTTTTTATATGCATTGATATACCTTTTATATGCATAGATATATCTTAAGATGCATAGATGTACCTTAAGATACATAGATAGACCTTAAGATACAGAGATAGACCTTGCTGACCTTACTGCTTAGACATACAACCTTAGATACATATACCTTAGATAAACCTTTTTTAGAAACCTTTTATTTTTTCATATATTAATCTATGGTCTTTTTACAGTTTTTTGTCATAATGGACAGTGACTTGAGCTCCCAGGATCAAAGGGACTTGGACAAGTTCATCAAGTTCTTTGCTTTAAAGGTAAGATCCCTGCTCTCCACTTCGCACAGTTGTAGACCCCTGGCTAGAGTTGAAGACCCTTTTACGTTACCCGTCGTCATATCAGAGCCTTACACTTAAAGGTTGTATCAGCGATTCTAGACCGAAACATAAATAATCAAATTCATCTGATCTTTCCTCACGATCCGCTAGCCGCCCGTCCCATAAGCAGGCCGTCAAAAAAACGCGTCTCTGTAGGCAGTCTATGCTCCGAGATCGCACACAAAAACAAATGGTACTACCAACCACTCAAAACCAAAATAACCCAAAATAAATAGTATTCCAACGAATCACCGACCAGGGGTGGCCGTGTTGTGGGGTTTTGCGCTGCCTTCATGATAGTTTTTACTGTAAGGAACACAGAAGGGACGGGTGAGCTGGCTCTGTTTGTTTGGGATCTCGCTGCAAATACCAACAGAAGTGACGTCACCCAACATCGCTGACACAACCTTTAAAAGAGCACCGGTAAAAATTTAACCGTGATACATGTACCCTTTTAAATACATGCATATACCGTTTAGATAAAAAGACAGACCTTTAGATACATAGGTAGACCATTAGAAACATAGATATGACTTTAGATACATAGACAGGCCTTTAGATACACAGATGGAGACAAACCTTGAGTGCTTGAAGTAGGCCTAGCTAGCAGTGTTTCTCCTGCATGTACCAAGGATTTACAAAGAGCTGCCGCAGTATTACTAGTGCCCCTGCATCAGTCATGCCAAATTAAACAAATAATAATAATAGATCGTTTTTTAAAGCGCTTTTCTAAATAATCAAAGACGCTTTACAAAAGGAATACATACAGACAATACAGACACTCAAACAAAAGGATGATTTGTCAGATGCTGTAGGTGGTCCTGAAGAGATAGGTTTTAAGCTGACTCTTGAATGAAAGGAGTGTATCGGAGATTCGGATGGCCAGAGGGAGGGAGTTCCAGAGGGTAGGGGCGGCGATGGCGAAGGCTCTGTCCCCCTGGGTGTGATACTTGGTTTTGGTGATGGAGGTGAGAAGGTTGGCATCAGCGGAGTGTAGGCGGCGAGTGGGGGAGTGGCGATGGAGGAGATCTGTTATGTACGAGGGTGCAAGGTTGTTTAGGGCTTTGTAGATGGTGAGGAGGAAAATAGGTAGCCCCTACTGCACCCTGCCTCAATTGTAACATTGTAATTATTGTAACTTGAGAAAGATTGACGGAAAATACAGACAGCTAGTAGCTAGCTAATAGTGCTCTGCCATTGGATAATAAAAAATGCATGATGCTACTGTAGGGGGCATTAGATCATGAATTGTTTAAGATTAAATGTAGGAGTGGTTGTAATGAGTCTACACACATTAGAATTGAACCGCCGAAGTTTTAATATATATCAGACATTAAAGTAACATTGTTGTTACTTTTATTACTTTTGTTACTTTGACTTTTAAAATGAAACACAGCAAATGACCTATAGGTGTCCAGGTTCATTTTTGTGTTAAATAGTCCTGAGAAGATCTGGAAGGCAGAAGCTGGTTGTGAATTTTTTATTATTTATTTTTTTATTTAGTTTAATGGTGCCTTTATGTGCTATGGAAATTATGGTAAATACCAAAAGCCGACGTGGCAATTGCACATGAATACCCCCTCACGTCGTAATTTCCACTGGAGAGCTCGTAGAATATTTTGATACACGAGCTGCCGAGATGAGATAACCTTTGACCTTTTCAACATGGTGGAGAGCAACGCAAAAAAAAATAAAATCTATAAAACATACAGCATATTATTTACCGTTTTTGTTTTGATAAATCCTCTTCTTGCTGTAGCAGATGAATTAGGCAGTCTAAAATTGTTTCACCCGGGTAACAGGTCGGGATCTCTGGGTCCGCCATGTTTCATTTCACTGCCACAACAAAAGCACTTGAACACAACGCACTCGTAGTTTCCAGTTCACAAATGGAAAGGATCATCTTTTCCAGAGCACGTGAAGGCAGCATCAATGTGTCTTTTTGTCTTCTTTTTCGCTCCCTGCCAGACGGTACAAGTGATCATCCAGGCGCGCCTCGGAGAGAAGATCTGCACACACTCGTCCTCCTCGCCGACGGGGTCAGACTGGGTAACCCGTCCACCACTCCTCTCACTCCACCATCACCGCCGACATTTAGACAGCACCAGATCACACCCCTAGGTGTGAGTGGGATCAGACGCTACAAGCCGTTTTGAAATCAACCTCTTATGACATCACAAGTGGGTGTGTCCACCTAGATGTGTGACGGATAGATGAGCAACGTTTGCTTCAGTCCACTTGGTAGGCTGGAAGACTGATCTATCAGCGCACTATACTCACATCGGGTGGTGTAATATGTCAGCTTTTAACTGAAATTCTTCAAAAGGCTCAAAACTCACTCAATCCAGGGAACTAAATCATTGAGGGCAATTAGCAGACGCTTTTATCAAAGCATCTTACAATAGGTATATTTTTCAGAAGAAATGGAATGGAGAATGCTTTTAACGAAATAATTCCCTGCGTTTATATTCGAGGATGTAATCCACCCCTTTTTGACTTCCATCGATAGGTGGAGTTTGAAAAAACGTATGGTAAATGTTGGTGAGACAGACCACCTGGTTTACAGACAAGAGAACAAGCATTGTATGAGATGTTTGTAGGCCTTTTTATATCCGTGTTCACATTATGAGTAAAATTAAAAATCGGCCATGATTCAAATCATAGATGGCCACTTATTAATGGATAGACTGTGAGCCTGCCTGATTTCATCGTGAAGAAATGGATGGATTTATTTTAAAAAATTTTGACGTTTGCTGCTTTCATTTCTCTCTCGTTTC
This sequence comes from Gadus macrocephalus, assembly GCF_031168955.1. Classification (NCBI taxonomy): domain Eukaryota; kingdom Metazoa; phylum Chordata; class Actinopteri; order Gadiformes; family Gadidae; genus Gadus; species Gadus macrocephalus. The sequence continues at coordinate 7,223,473 of NC_082388.1, forward strand.
AGTTCAACTTGGCCATCAAAGACATCCTCGATGTTTCTCACGAAGCGAAAAAGGCTTTGTCTGGTCAACTTCCCGGCATTGGGCGTTCCATGTGTGTGGAGATCTCCCTGAAGACATCAGAGGTAAACTTTATGGTCTACCTGTTTGTTTTTCGGTCAATCCTCATCTTACAGGCATTCTACACTAGGGATCGACGGATATGGATTTTTTAGGACCGATACCGATCTTTTTTTCATCAGCCTTAGCCGATGACCGATATGCCAATGCCATTTTTCTTGAGCCGATATTTGGGGTAGATACTGCTTTTGCTCCCTCAATTTACATCATAAAAATAACACAATGATGATAACAAATGTTACAAGCCTCAATTAAAAAAAGGAACATTTATTGAACTGTCTGTAAATCATGGCAGGAAAAATATTTTAAATAAATAAAAATCGGCTAATGCCAATACATGTAAAAAACGCAAATAACGGCCGATAATATCTGATCATTAATCTACACTGATCAGGATTGTAACCGGAAGGTTGCTGGTTGGAGTGTTGATGTGCCTCTGAACTAGACACCTCACCTGCTCCTATAGAATGCTTTTCTCAAATTGTGTGACTGCGTACAGGATGACAAGACAACATAATATAGTCGTTGCTAAGGCGGAACGATTAATTTAATCAAACCGTCACCGCGATGTTATTAAACACAGTTTTACAAATTGCAACAGCTGCGATTAAATATATATTTTTTTCTTTTATCGCAGTGATTTGTTACATGATTAGATTTTTCCAACTCAAAAAATAATCGTTTGAATTATCGTGATTTCTATATTGACCAAAATAATCCGGATTATGTTTTTTTATTTTATTTTATCGAGCAGCACTATGTCATACTTCTTTCTTCTTTATCAGGGTAAATCCATCAATGATGTAATGCCTCCTCTTTCTCTTCCTTAGGGGGAATCTATGGAGTTGGAGACATGGTGCCTTGAGATGAATGAGAAGTACATTTTCACCAGATTTCTGATTAATTCACTTAAAGACCCTATACAACAAAGATAGCTAGGATAAGAAGCTAAACGATGAGTTAGTAATATTTTTAAGTGCCAGGATGTACAACATACAATAAGTGCATACATTAAGTGCCAGGACGTAGATGCACCGGCATAAATTGCAGACGCTTGACACGTGCATTCATCGGTTTTCCCTCTTGTTGTTTTTCACAGGTGCGATAAGGACATCAAAGTTTCCTACACGGTGTACAACCGCCTCTCTCTTCTTCTGAAGTCTCTGCTGGCCATCACCAGAGTCACACCAGCTTATAAGCTCTCCAGAAAACAAGGCCATGACTATGTGATATTATACAGGTACGGTCATGTCTGTGGGGGTCTAACAGGGTTGGCTTAGTTTAGGAGGTAGAGCGGGGGGGACTTGAACAGGAAGGTTGCTAGTTCGATCCCCGGCTCATCCTCCTAGCTGAGTGCCGAGGTGTCCCTGAGCAAGGCACCTTACCCTGACTGCTTCTGACGAGCTGGCTGTCGCCCTGCGGGGTTGACTCCGCCGTCGGTTTGTCAATGTGTGTATGAACCATTTTACGTCACTTTTGTTTAAAGCGTCCGCTAAATGTTAATGTAAATGTATGTATATTATGCATGTAAGGTCACGTCTTTGTTCAATTCAGGGTCGTAGCCAAGTTTGTAAAATAGTGAGGTTTGAGTTTTGTTTGGGGGCGGCTCGCAGACACACCAGCAGAAGTCTCACACGTCAATCACAAAGTTAGCATAGTGAGCTCTATATTTTCTCAACCGCCGATTATTTATATTTTTTTCTGTCCTGACCTTGGTGACCTTATAGCTGTCTACAGGCATGGACGGTCACTCAGGCCAGACAGTTTTATCGTCTCTGGGAAGTGAAATTCTTTCTGTCAAACAGAAAGGCCCACTTTAATGTCTACACTGTGCTCTCTTTGACCAGGATCTACTTCGGGGAGGTGCAGTTGAGTGGGCTGGGAGAAGGTAACCGCTCTAACTCACCTACTTTTTTTTTGTGTGTATATATATATATATATATATATATATATATATATCTCTTATTCATTATTTTTTTTTTTTCTCTAATTGAATTCCAATAAATTATATCTATATAATTTTTTGGGGGATATTTCTTAAAATTGTAATACAGTCCAAAAGAATCCCACTGCAATGCGCAGTAAATTGAAGCACACTTTTTGTATTTTAAATATTTATATTATTAAAAAATTGTAATACAGTATCAAAGAAAAAAGTTAATCCGAATGGATGTTCCTGGTGTCGGTAGGTTTCCAGACGATACGTGTGGGCGTGGTGGGCACCCCGGTGGGAACCATCACCCTGTCCTGTGCCTACCGCACCAACCTGGCCTTCATGTCTGAGAGGTAACGCACCCCTGTCCCCTCACCCCAGAGCTACAGTACGGTCGAGGTCTGTAAGAGCTACAGTAGAACTACAGTAGAGTCCACGGTCTGGATCTCATGTCTGATAGGTAACACATCCCTGCTACACTAAAGGCTCCGTCATGGTTCCACGTCGACAGAACGCAATGACCACGCAGACCCTTCGGCGCAGTCCTGATTAGGGGTGCAACGGATCACAAAACTCACGGTTCGGATCGTGACACGGTTTTTGAGTCACGGGTCGGATTATTTTCGGATCAACAACAACAATAAAGATAACAAGACAAATGTGACTTTAAATAAAATCTTCAAATGTGTAAAAATAAAATGAAGGGAAAAATTAGGTAATAATCCTGCTTCCTTTAAGCATAGTCAATATTAAAAAAAAATGCAATCTGAGGTATTATTCCTTTTAACATGGATAGTAAATAATCCCTAACCCTGGATTTACAATTCAGGATGTCTGCATTGCCTGGGGAGAGTTTAGAGTCTACACTCTCCCAAGGCAACGTAGACATCCTCATCTTCTTTAATTGTATGTATGGTAGCGAAATACAGTTTCTGTCGTGTTTTATTTGGCATTTTGTAAATCCATTGATTTCGGTTGGAAGACACATTGCTCGTTGCAAGGGGGGTTGGTTGTAGTCTTTTCGCTCGGTTCTAGCCCTACTGTTGATACGGAGAACCGAGCGAAAAGACTACAACCAAACATTAACACGGTTCCGGTTCCCGTTTCAATGGGATTTACGGAACGCCAAATAAAACACAACAAAAACTGTATTTCGCTACGATACTTGATGGTGTTGTTAATACTGGAATTGTCCTTTAAACATGCGCTGATCACAACTTTTTTTTTTATCAGACGATCCGCGGATCACTTGCGTCCCGAACCGTGAGGGTTGATCCGTACGGATCACGGTAACCCGTGAACCGTTGCACCACTAGTCCTGATCCTGTTTTGGTTCTGCGTCAGCGTTCAGCGAGCGGACCAATCACAGCACTTGTTGTGGTCAAGGGTTATGATTAGGGTTAGGATTAGGGATAGGATTAGGGTTAGGATTAGGGTTAGGGCAAAGTTCGAATTTTTGGGAGGCGCACGTTAGGCCCTTGGGGTTGGACCCAAGGACGGTCCACAAGGACGTAATGGGTCCGTAGACCCCCTTGCTTTGCGTCAACGTGGAACCATAACTCAGCCTTAACCCTGACCAGTAGGATCCATGGTGTGTAAGAACTACAGTAGAGTCCAAGGAGTGTAAAAACTACATTAGAATCCAAGATGTGTAGAAACTACAGTAGAATCGTTGTTGTGTAATCTCATGTCTGAAAGGTAACATTTTTCTTAGTCTTCTGGTAACTCAACACTAAACCGAACTACATATACATTTATATTGAGGGCATTTAGCAGAAGTTTTTATCCAAAGCCACTTACCTCATTATAATTAATGTCTTATCTATTTAACCATACGATTATTATAACCAAACTACGAAGCCCCGAATATCATTTTTATTTATAATTAATGTTATTCCAACAGTATAGCCAAAAATAACAATCTTCCGACTGCATTTGTCCCTCGCAACCCTGAAAACATTGGATTGAGAAAAAGATATTCGTTATGAAAGCTACTCCAGCGATTGTCCGACCAATGAGAATTTGGCCGAACAAGTGCATTGACCAATCAACCACCCAGAACTTGCCCGTCCTCCTCATCACTACAGCTGAACGCAGGTGTTGTGATGTCACTGATCACATGACCTTTTTGCTCCACAGGCAGTTTGAGCAGTCGGCCCCCATCATGGGCATCATCGTGGACCACTTCCTCGACCAGCCGTACGGGAACCAGCAGCCCACCATGGGACACCCCTGCAACTACAGGTCACTAACATGTACAACTACGGTCACTAACATGTACAACTACGGTTACTAACATGTACAACTACGGTTACTAACATGTACAACTATGGTTACTGACATGTACAACTACGGGTTACTAACATGTACAACTATAGGTCACTAACATGTACAACTACGGTTATTAAAATGTACAACTACGGTTATTTACATGTACAACTACGGTCACTAACATCTACAACTACGGTTTCTAACATGTACAACTACGGTCACTAACATGTACAACTACGGGTTACTAACATGTTCAACTGCGGGTTACTAACATGTTCAACAAAAGGTTACTAATATGTACAACTACAGGTTACTAACATGTTCAACTACAGGTTATTAACATGCACTTCATTCGTGGGGCATCCCTTCAACTACAGGTTAATAACATGTGCTGCTAAGGGTTATTAAGCTGTTCAACTACGGGTTCTTAACATGTTCAACTCCCGGGAAATTCGATAAATAAATGTAATATAGTAGAATAACTCTGCTTACTTTTCTCTCTCTCTTTCTTTCTCTCTTTCTTTCTTTCTCTCTTTCTTTCTTTCTTTCTCTTTCTTTCTTTCGTTCTTTCGTTCTTTCGTTCTTTCGTTCTTTCTTTCTTTCTTTCTTTCTTTCTTTCTTTCTTTCTTTCTTTCTTTCTTCCTTCCTTCCTTCCCTCCCTCCCTCCCTCCTTCCCTCCCTCCCTCCCTCCCTCCCTCTCCAGAGCCCCCAGTCTGGAGGACGGCCCCACCACTGGGATCGATGACTCCCAGGAGATCTGCACCACCTCCTTCTCCACCTCCCCCCCCTCTCAGGTGCGGTCCGTCACGCCTCTCTCTCACACACACACACGGTTTATATGTATTCCGATAGGAAAAGCTCAGGACTCCCTTGTTCAGACTTCCCCTGGGCTCTGCATAAAAACAACCCCCTCAGGGAAAGTGATTTTCTTTTTTGAAAATACACTAAATATAACTACAAAATAAACGTCCTCCTATATCGCGGGAGCTGAACTTTCTACAGCGCTGAGCGTCGGTATTCGGGAAACAGGAGAATAAGAATCATAAAAATAATAAACAAAAAGGCAACGGAAGTGTCCGTGGGTCCGCCTTGACAGCGGGTAAAAGTTAACCGATTGCGGTTTTGACTACTCTTCAATCAGATTCATCATCACAATTTCACTACATTACGGGTGTAGTATGTAGAGGACAGTTAGGACACCGTATCGACAAATCACGACGACATGTTGCTATCGATATCTGTGCGAGAACAGCACTTAAATCTACGTTCCGGCTGCTATCTGTTTTGGGGACTGTCTAGAAATGACACCCCACAGACTTCACGTGGAATTGTTTCTGGAAAGAAATCAACACAAATCGATAAAAATACATTTTCCCGTCATTCTGATTGTCGTAGTAGTTGCCAATGGTGGGCTGTTACCTACTGCCGGTGATTATTTGCTGATAATTTTGCATTATAGCGAATCGGGATGCAATTCATATTTTGAAATATTCACCAGAAATCAATACAAATAAATGTTGTCATTCTGATTGCTGCAGTAGGCCCTATATGAATATATTAATTTATTTTGAAGGCCTAGTGCTCCTTCTGTTGGGCTAGCTGGTTAAACAGCTTTGCAGCCATAATTGTTATGTTTTGTATTTTAATAAATTTATTATAATTCAACAAATTTAAAAGAAAAAAAATCTTAATAGGCCTACATTTTCCATTTGGGCAAGAAAACATAACAGCCACTGGCCCCTTTGGGCAAGTGCCTTAATAAGTTTAATGTCAAGGCCTGTATGCACTTATTGTGTGTTGTATGTCCAGGTACTTAAAACTAGTACATTGTGTAGCATCTTCGCATGGGGAATGGGTTAACCTAGTGATAGTTAGTGCTTGGCACTTGGTTCTATGAACATCCTTACTGTCAGTACAGAAATGTACTGTTGTTCCTCTTTCTTGACAAATGTACTTATAGTAAGTCGCTTTGGATAAAAGCGTCCACTTAACGCCCTATTTATGTAATGATTACTTATTTTATTTTATTTGACCTAATTTTATCCTTTTCTACTATTTGCACCGTGTGTCAGAGACAAACGAAATTTCGATTCCTCTATTTGTCTTGCACATATTTGGGAATTGACAATAAAGCTGACTTTGACTGTGTAATGTAAAATCTAAATGAAATGAAACCTCTTTTATTGAAGATGACTGCTGGAAAAGACATCGGCGTCACACTGGTTCACAACCAGTCTACTTACGGCACTGAGAACCCCTCTGCAGGCGAGCAAGCGCCCTGCGCCCCCTGTGGCAGGTAACCCCCGGCAACGCCCCCCTGCAACGCCCCCCTGCAGGGCACTGCGCAATCAAACATTTTTGATGGCACTAGCCCTGGGATGAGTGTACTGCAGCAGGTCTGGTTGGTGATGGGTTCTGCCCTCCCTCATGTTGTGCTTCGTCCCCCCGGCTGGACAGGGGCCCACCCCTGGGCGCGGGGAGGGGGGGCCAGGAGGGCCCCGGGGATCGGCGGAGGAGCCCGTCTTCTTCGGACCCCCTCAAATCACTGACCACCTTCACCAGGAAGGTCGGGGCGTTTGTCAACAAACCCAACTCCCAGGTTGGTGCCGTTTTGTCGACAGGCAGGCAGTCAGACAGTCAGACTGACTGACTGACTGACTGACTGACACACAGAGACACACACGGAGACAGACACGGAAACACACACACGGAAACACGCACACGGAGTCACACACGGAAACACACAAACGGAGACACACACACGGAGACACACACACGGAGACACACACATGGAGACACACACACGGAGACACACACACGGAGACACACACACGGAGTCACACACACGGAAACACAGAGACACACACACACACTAACAGAGACACACACGGAAACACACACGGAAACACAGAGACACACTAACACACACACGGAAACACAGAGACACACACACACTAACAGAGACACACACACAGGAAAAAAGACAGACGCACACAGAGACACAAACAAACAGACACACACAAAGCACAGCGAACATGTAGCCACAGGTTAGTTCTGTTGGTTAGCCTTTGTCAACACAACAAACTCCCAGGTTAGCGCAATTTGTCAGCGGTCTAACTTCCACAAGGAAAGCTGGAGTGCTTGTCAACAAAACAAACTGTAGCACCAGTTAGAACTAGTTAGCACCCAGCTGTAACCAATCAGGATACAATTACACTACCATTCAAAAGTTTGGGGTCACCAAGACGATTTCATGTTTTCCGAACACGATTATCTGAACAATGTAGCATTAGAACACAGGTGTGATGGTGTCTGGAAACTGGCCTCTGTACACCTATGTGGATATTCCATAAAAAATCTGCAGTTTCCAGCTAGAATAGTAATTTAACACTTTACCAATAGTTTAATGTTACATTTAAACTATTTATATCGTTACACTTAGTATAATAAAAACAAAAATCTTTAAATTGCGTAGTTTAGCGTTGCCACCATGTGATAAATGTGCTGACGCCCATCTATTTCTATCGTTGTGTCTGCAGGTCACAAAGACTTTGGACCTTCCCTTTGCCGCTTTTGCAACCCCAAGCTTGGACAAAGACGATGGTGACCAAATGGTACGTTTTTACCACAGATCATAAACCCACAGAGAGGTCACTTTTAATCCCTTTATTAAAGCTGTGTTATTCAGGAGGCATAGAAAAAAATATTTATAGGTGCATCTATTTCATGGTTTTAGGGTTAATGCTTCATGGTTGACGACATACCATGAAAATGCATTACAAATCGAACACACCTGCTCAAATTTCGACATTTGAATCTTCATGATCTTAATTTGAAAAAATTGTGTGTGTGTGTGTGTGTGTGTGTATATATATATATATATATATATATATATATATATATATATATATATATAAAATAAATAATTCATTCATTCTTACATTCCTAAAAAACAACAACATTTTCAGCACCCTTCAAATTCAATAAATAGCATGGGTGTAACGATTCACCGATACGAATCGGTATCCGGTTGGATCAACACAGATGCAGCTACATCGATATGTGGGCCCCTGAATCGATTTAAAATGACCCAGAATCTGTTGATGCACCGATTTAAACGTTGCGAAACGGTTGAGGGAAGCTTCAACCTGATATCAGACCGTCAACTCATTTCATCCCGTTTCCCATCCCGTTTCCATACGGATCCGGAAACGGGAACTTAAGGAAGCGGGCAGATCCGCATGTGTGTTTTGTGTGTGTTTGCGTGTGCGTCTCCGGTTGTTCCCTGCGTCTCGCGAGCAGGGAACAAACAGAGTTTTGAGTGTGCGAATAACAGCCATATGTCCGAAAACTGTGAAATGATTTTCAGTGCACCAGCGAATCTGAAATCAAACGTGTGGAAGTCCTTTGGGTCTTATAAGAAGGAGGGGGATATTGACAAAAGCTTTGCTATTTTTTAAATTGTGTAAGACAGTGATCAAGTCTATAAATGAACAAATAAATAGACATGTAGTTCTAAATTCATACATTTTTCCCAATGCCATAAAGAAATAAATATTTAAACCCATGATTCCATGGTCCCTATGCCATATATATATGTCTCTTTTATAGATGTCTCTTTTATAGAAGGCTTATTTTAATGAATAGAAAATGTATGTGTTAACGTTAAAAGAATATAAACTATCTATCAGATTGATTAATATCTCCTCAAATCGCACCGGATCGTTAGAACATTGAATCGAATCGCATCGAATCGTTCCATATTAAAATGTATCGTCCCTGAATCGTATAGTAGCACATGTATCAAGATACGTATCGGATCGTCATATAAAGGAGAGATGCACACCCCTAATAAATAGCCTTTAAACCAAGATTGCATAAGAATGTTGTAGGCAATGTAAGAGTGCACCTTGTTGATCTGTAACTTTAGAGCAGTATATTTACTGCCAAGTTGCATTCTTACAAATTTGTACTAATTGTGGATTTAACAATCGCTTGTGCTACAGTAACCTGATCTTTACCCGTGGATCAGAGCGTTATGTAGAATTATGAATTTGAATTATGGCCAATTATATCTCCCCAACATTAGTTTCCTGTCACCCTGCGTGGTATTAAAAATTATAACATGTAAAAATAAGTTAAAATAAGAAGCGGTAGTGGTACCAGCCACGGTTGATTCTAGTGCAAAAATGAGTATTTAAATAATGTGTTGTTGTTGTAGCGTGAATGGGGTTGGTTTTGGGGAGGAGGATTCCTCCAGGAGCCTGACTGCTTGGGGGAGAAACACAGTTTGTCATCCTCTGGGGTATGGCCCCTGATGTGTAGCCTTACGTTCACACTAAATGCGTCCGTCGACGGATCTCATTGCCTTTGCATGGGGCGCTCTCGAAACGCATTGTGGTTTGGTCCGTTCTTTTGGCTCCGTGGTCTGCGTCAAAAGTAGAGAAATGGTCAACTTTTCAGGCAGCGACGGATCCGTCGGCCAATCAGATCGCGGTTATGCAAATACACTCCAGGCGACTACCGGATCCATTTTGCAACAACAACAAGAAGGAAGAAGCAGGAAAAAGTGGGAAGCGATGATTGGATCGGCTGCAGGCTGCGTCTACAAAGACTCGTCCCCCACGCGCGTCAGTCACGCCCTCGGCCATCCGCCGACGGACGGAGGTAGTGTGACCGCAGGGTAAGCGCTAACGTTCCTTCCTGTTCCCAGATCCACCCTCCGGACTCGCCCCTGTGTCCCTCCCCCCTGCAGGGCTCCCTGCACTCCGAGAGCTCTGACGAGTCCACCCCACAGCCGACAGACGACTTCGTCATGGTGGACATTGTGAGTCTTAAGTCACCTCCTGGGTGTAACGATTTACAGGTTGTTGGTTTTTTAAGTGACACCGAATCTAATCCTATTTTGGAAAGGCCTGACCCGGGACTTGGGCTGCAAATTAGCCAACTATCTAGAAACCGTCTATGCAACACATCTATACACATTGTTATGGCATTGACCGTGATAATTGTGTGTGTAATAATGTGTGCTGCATGGCGTGGCCACTTGTGACGTCACTCAAACACAGGTAAAGGCTAAGTATTTTACAGTGGGAGACACTACCACGAAGCGATCCAAGTGTGACCATAACAGTGACCGACATTTCCTTTGTCCTCGTTCCCCGACCTCCCTGTAGAAACCGGCCTTCTCCAAAGACGACCTGCTGCCCATGGACCTCGGCACCTTCTACAGAGAGTTCCAGAACCCTCCTCAGCTGGCCAGTCTGTCGCTGCACATCAGCACCCAGTCCATGGCCGACGACCTGGTATAGACATTAACATATATATCTCATGCAAATTGCCTGCAAAGATTTTCTTTTTCTATCTGTAGTTAATGGTAAACGAATCTCAAAGGTGCACCGTCCCAAAGATTAATTTAAATGTTAAGTCATGAAAGCGGAGACAAGTTTATTTGATTGCTATCAATGCTGTAAGCAAAGTTTGTGTTTGGATGTGGTTTGAACACACAAAAGACTATCATTAACATTCAGGGCGTTTAGAAGACACTTTATCCAGAGCGACTTACAATAAGTACATTTGTCAGAAGAAAGAGAAACAACAATATATCGCTGTCGGCACAGTAAGGATGTTCATATAACCAAGTGCCAAGCGATAACAATCACTAGGTTAACCCATTCCCTTTATACGACAGAGATAGCGCAGATAAGACGCTACACAACTAAGTATGACCTACAATAAGTGAATTAAGTTTCATGACGTACAACATACAATAAGTGGGTACATTAAGTGCCATGACGTACAACATACAATAAGTGGGTACATTTAGTGCCATGACGTACAACATACAATAAGTGGGTACATTAAGTGCCATGACTTACAACATACAATAAGTGGGTACATTAAGTGTTAGGACGTCCAAACATAGAATAAGTGCGTACATTAAGTGTTAGGACGTCCAAACATAGAATAAGTGCGTACATTAAGTGCCAGGATGTACAACATACAATAAGTAGGGGATGGGAAAGGGTGGCTATGTAGAATCTAGGTGAACTCTGAACAAGTGGTATTGTTGATTTCTGGTTCTTTACTCATTTAGTTCTGACCAAGCCGAAGAACATGGCAGAGAACGTTTCCAGCTATAAGAGAATGTTTGACTTTCAATTTGGTGAAACATTTTCAAGATTAGAAATTGCATCAAAAATGTGCACTTAAAAATAGCACTGAGCATCGTGTAGCTTCTTACCCTGGCGTTTGTTTGAACATTTTTGGCTACAATTATGGTCAAAATCCATAATCAATAACTGATGAGGGGTTTAAAGCCTGCCGTGAAGTAAACTAAATTATATTATTTCTGAAACAAATTCTATATTTTAATATTAAATTGAAATAATTATTATGCAATTATTATTCCATATTGATTTCATACTTTGAGTGACAACACGTTTCTCCAATAGAAGGTAGCTCGAGAAGAGATGGTGGGCGGCTCTAGTTCAAAGTCTAGCTTAATTCTCTCGTTAAATCCTAACCCATCAATTTCCTCAAATTACTTTCAAAAACCACATTCTACAACATCAACATCATAAAGACTAAAGCTGTCCTTTCTATTTTTTTTCTTAGGACTCCCTTCCCGAAAAGCTGGCAGTGTATGAGAAAAACATCGACGAATTCGACGCTTTCGTTGACATGCTCCAGTAGCAACCGACATTGGACGACGAAAACACGACTTTACACACGAAATGCGAACTAACGCTTTTCTTGCGTTAAATGTACAAAATCGAAAACCCATGCACTAATCTCACCTACTGACACTTTCTCCTTAAACGCTTTGTCCTCTCCGACACCACATAGCCCCCAAATGTAAATACCTAAGACTTTTGTCGGTTGCTATGCAAATCCGTGCTTAGCAACCGACATGCATGCACCAATGATTCACTGGCAAAACCGACGGTAGTTCATCAGCGATGTTCGTTAGCATATCCTGCATGCAACAGGTTTGTAGATAACGCTGCTAATTAGTTTGTAAATGTTGTCCTCTCAATAAATCAACTTTTGTCAAGACACTCGCAGATGTTATATCGCAAGAGTTATTGTGTCATGTACTTTTATTTTGTGATGGACTTAAGGCTCCGTTATGGTTCCACGTCGACACAACACAAGGGGGGTTTATGGATCCATTACTTACGTCCTTGCGGACCTTCCTTGTGTCCACAGCAAGGGCCGGACGTGCGCCTCCCAAAAATTTTAACCTTGCGTCGAAGCGAAGCAGCAGCAAGGGCTGTGATTGGTCCACTCACCAAAACCCGACGCAGAACCGAAACAGGTTCAGGACTGTGGAAGTGTGTGTGTGGTCCCAGCGTTGCGTCGCCGGGGAACCATAACTGAGCCTTTACGTCGACGTGTTAAATACAATCAAATAGAAATACTATTTATCGTAACATCGGATTCATCGAGGCAACCACGCCCTTTCTGTATCTATTACTAATCGATCCCTACAACTGTATGAAATATAAAGCACATTTTTACTAGGATGTATTTATTGGATTACACAAGGGAGTGGGAACATGTTTCATCTCAACATCACAGGATTGCATTGTTCCGATAAACTTAACGTGCAAAAGAAAAAGCTTTTTTTGTCAATAAACAATTCCACTTATGCTGATATTGTTTTAATAAACTGCAGTTTATGAAATCACATCTTGTGTGTATGTCGAGGTGATGCGTGTTTGATATTATTTAATACATGATAAATATTCATGATCAATATTAATTAACTTAATTATTAACTTAATTTAATGATCTATTAGTATACTGATTCCGGTGATAAATATATTTAAATAGGCCTATCCATAATGCTTTTATTTATACCTTTAACTATTCCTAAATATGACCACTTTAAAGGCGAGAGAGTAATTTCGGTCATAAGTTATTGCATTATATTGTAATATGATTGTGTTGCTCTGTAAGGAATTACTCATAGTATACATAGACCTCCTACAACAACCTATCCAGTCAGTAACACTGCTGCTTATAATGAAACTATTTCACTCTGTGTTTCCAACTGGTTAACAATAGCTGAGAACACTTTGGTTCATATAAACTTAAAGACGCCAATCCAGGATACCATTTTGTATGTTATTTCTAATGTCGAATATACATGTATTGTATATTACACAAAACCAAAGGATACTGATGTAAATATACAAAAATAGCAATTATTTATGTATTAGGATCACAATGATTCACACTTATTATTGATTATTTAATTAATCATAATTAATAATTAATAAAATAAAGAATTTGTTTATTATTATTTAAAATAGTTGACTGACGTCATTTGTTATGAAGACGCAACCGGATGTGACCGGAACGATTGATCCGGGGGTTCATTCTACCCGGAGGACGGAGCACTACAGATGGCGGACTGGAACATTTGTAAACACCAGAGGTGAGTCGTGACTCCGTGTTTTCATCTTAAAATGCCGGGAAGGTTCGGACGCGGTAATGCATTCATAAATGTGAATTCAGAAGCTTTGCGCTTATTTATCATTCAGACCCTTCTACTATTATCACGGAAAAATACCTAGCTCATCGTGCTAACAGGCTAGCAAAAGAAAACATCCGATTTTTTTTAAGAGGTCGAATTAAACCATCGCGGTTGAGGTTTATAACCCTCTTATCTCTTCTAACTTTATGCTGTTTCACACACCAAGCGTCCGAAACTCGTTCAGAATGACATTATCCTGATCGTATTCTTTAATAAAACGTTTAAATGCCAAAACATCTCGTCGTAAATAACAGATCCTTAAAATCCATAAAAATAATGTGCCTGATATATATGGATATTATACTAGCTAGTATATATATCAATATCTGTTAATATTTTGATACAATATCAAGTGTGTTACAATTACTAACACACACACACACACACACACAAAACTGCTCTCATTAGCCCTAACCCGGGTTGAACTGGGCTTACCCCAGTAGAACCAGACTAGCCCCATTCTATGCTGTTCAACGGGCATAGTGGTTTAACCAAGCGAACCATGTTAACCAGTTCCTGTTTAACCAGGCTAACTCAAACGGTTAGTAACCCAGTAATCAGGTTGCACTTCCTTGTATTTTTAAGGGGATATTCCGCCTTTTTTTCTATTAAGGGCAGTTAGGTCAGACTCTTAAAAATACAACGATCAGATACTTGGTTCCTAACTCCAACAAACAGGTTCAAGAAAATGATACCGCTCGTTACCATGACGACAGTCGTTCTCAACAGATAAATAGGTTAAAATAGACGATTTGTTTGTATTCTCTATCTGTTTGTATATGATTTCCCGAAAAAGTGTTTGAATGGAGGACTTGCCATAGCCGGATGTGGTTGTTCCCTTAGTCAAAGATTTAAATTATACTGTGGTTTATAAAAAAGAATCCAGGTTCCTGGTTACTGTTAATCAAACGTGGAGGACCTCTTGGGAGTTGGTTGAGTTGAAAAAAAAGCACTAACCAGGGCCCAGTTTCCCGAAAGCATCGTAGCCTAAATGGTTTGTGAAGTTTGTCGTATGATCATCGTACAGTTTCACACCGTTTCCCGAAAGCATCATTGGTAACGAACGTCGTGAAACACTCTAATAAGCTAACGAGGGCTTCAGGGGAACTCGTAGGGTGCTAAGAGCATCGTTACTATAGCCTCAGTGGAGTCGCCAGCTGGACATTCCGTGGTATTGGATGTGTTTTATTAAAGGTCCCATGGCATGAAAATCTCACTTTATTTATCAAAGGCTAAAGGAACTCTTTAAAATGAGTTCCCCTAGCCTGCCTATCCTCCCCCACTGGCTAAAACTTGCCTTTGGTGTAAAACGAGCACTAGGTATCCTTCTCTCGGAATGTGGCCCCATATGTCGTCGTAAGGGGTCAAGTTACCTCCCCTTCCTCTGCCTTGCCCGCCCAGAGAATTTGGCCTGCCAATGAGACAATGAGCTACGACCGTCCAAGCGCCGTGTGTGTGTGTGTGTGTGTGTGTGTGGGTGTGATGCAAGTGTTGTACACTTCTGTTATTTGGATAACCGTTCTGCTGTTGGTGTTATGGCACATAACACGTCGGTTCTTTGACGTCTCTGGTATTTCCACAACGAGACTAGTTGGGGTTATCTCAGCCATGGTTGAGAAGGAATTTGGGGAAAGGAACTTTGGCTTTGACTCCCTGAAGTACATATATATTATATGATATAGATATCTATGTATAATTTGATATTATTTAGATATAGAGCTCCAGGACTCCCGCCGGAGCACCCGGAGTGGTCTAGAAAATGTACTGAACACGGCAAAAGGCTGCGTGCGCCTCACCATTGCGATACATCCACTGTAAACTGAGCTCATGGTACCGTGGCCGCAAGCTGCTCAGGGCCAAACCCCCACCCTCCTCCTTGACCCGCCTCTCACCTCCTCATTTGCATTAAAGCTACAGACACCGAAACGTCGCATTTGGGGAAAGCTCAATGTGCGACTGGCTCGTAGTGGCTGTAACTCTGCACCACGGCTGAATTTCAGGGAACGTCTTTAAATACTGTGTTAGGAGCCCACTAATATCTATATTAAAGCTTCCATAAAGTAGCATGCCATGGGACCTTTAAAACACAACATCCAATACCACGAATACCCCAAAAACAGTGGTTACCGCCGATATATTACTCGTAGACTACTGTTAGATTCAAACAGCAAAGACAGAGACATGTTAGAAGTCAACAACAACATTATTTATTGCAGCAATTAAAATTCCATGATTACATGTGCAGCTGAAATGTACCAATCAACCGCCTTTCACAAGGCAACCCTATCACAAGGCATATAATAAAATCAAATGATTCCATTGCACTTGTCTGAGAGGTCGCTTTTGAGCTGCACTTGCCATCTCCCTCTGATTTGAATTCAACCATCGTGGCTTAAAATGTCCTCATAGTGATCAATGACAGAAGACATAAATTATTCATGCTGAGACTAGCGGGTGTATGTGCAGGCATTTTTTGTTGCGATTGTTTGCCATAAAGCACTGTCGGCGCTTCGGAGGCACTGGAGGCTGTGATGAAGTTCAGTATTTCTAGACAGTTACAAACATCCCGGACCTTAGTGGAGGGCACAATCGCCAATCGCTGCGGGAAACTGCGATGCGTGCCTGAACACGCTGCACGCTTTCCCGCTTGCATTTCCCGCCCCGTCATACCCGGGCCCTGCCAACACTACGGGCAGGATCCAAAGCTCTCCTAATCCGTCAGCAATAGCCGTATCAATGATTAGGCCTAGGCCTAATCACTTGTTTTTAAAATCGTGAGAATTCATATTAGGCCTAAAAAATTTTTTGGTTTGGTTCCGGTTTCCGACCGACCCTGTCAATTTATGTGCGACCCAAATTATTTTATGAGCTTTAAAAAAAATAAAAAAATAATAATAATATATATATATTTTTTTATGCAAACTATAATCACGTTTTGGTACAGCACCTCTTCATTCTGTACAAGGATGAGCGAATTTTCTCGTTTTTAAATGAAAACAACCTACCTATCATTCGCTGCCGCTGGAAAAAAAAATAAAATAAATTCCCTACCTACCCATGACCTCAACTGACAACCAACAGGAACCAAATTTTTTTTTTTTTTAGGCCTTAGTCTATTCTTTCGTAGGCTACTTTGCTGTTGGCCTTGATCGGGAGATTTTCTTTGCTGCCACAAAATATAGTTACATCTAACAACGTTCCTGCGTCTCCCCCTCCTACAGAGCCCATTTCAGCACCCTGTCAGTGGACAGTTCCAAGCCTACGAACGTCGTTAGAGCAGTGCACGCGTTCATGTTAGGAGTAGTTTCGGGAAACGCTCAACTTATTGGCTGGCGGGTTGGCTGGTAACTGGAAGGTTGCCGGTACGATCCCCGGCTTCTTCTGGTGTCGAGGTGTCCCTGAGCAAGGCACCTCACCCTGACTTCCCCCGAAGAGCTGGCGTTCACCCAGCATGGCTGACTCCTCTGTCGGTGTGTGAATGTGTGCATGAATGGGTGAATGTTGGGCAATGTTGTATAGCGCTTTCAGTGGCCACTGGTTAGAAAAGCGCTGTATAAATGCAGTCCATTTACCATTTACTATTCACCAACCTGAACAGTATAATCACTGATAGATTGAAAGTCCACAATTTGTACATTTTGTCCTGTCCAGGTGCAGCTCCTGATGGCGGTAGCGTGCTGCTGGAGCGGCGAGCATGTTCCAAGGTCACTCACCATGACCGTGTGCTCCTAAACCCCCCCAATGCTGTCCGGTCTGATCGGTCGGCCGAGGTTGTTGTTGTGCTGTTCGTTAAAGACCAGGCAAAGAGTTGGCCCGAACTAGCCTTGATGGTGATCAAGGCTCGATCGGTATACCCAACTGGTTGGCTCAGCTTGTTGTCTTGCTGTTCGTTAAGGACCAGGAAAGAGCAAAAAAGTATCTCTTTTGCCCCCTCTTCATCACCGTTGGTTGACACGGACCTCCTCCAACACTGCTCTTCATGCTCATAGTCCCGTTGTACTTTTCGTTTCAAAGTGGACAACATGTCTTAAAGAAACGCCTGAAGACGAAATGAATGCGGGCGCCAGGGGTACAACCGTCGATCAAGTCTCAAACTCAGCGTCGGGGAGCGAATGAATGCGATCGTCAGGGTTACCAAACTGTCAATCAAGTATCAAACGAACAAGCAAACGGCAAGGTCGTTAGGATGGAGGTGGCGGAGGCACTCGACAACGCGCAGGACATCAGCCCGGCGTTGGAGGCCACGGAGGACTTCCTCCACTGCCTGGACGGTATCTACGACCGGAACCGCTGCCAGAACCACGCAGCAGACCGCCAGGACGTGTCCAACAGTGGTGGGGGGAAATTTGGTAGGGGAACTTGTTCAGTATTGCTAAATGTTGCTAATTTTTGTTAATGGCATGTAGCATGTCGACCAACTCCTATTTTCTTCTCAACAAAAATGCCAAGATTAATTTAAAGCTGACATATTACACCACCAGGTGTGGTGCGCTGATAGATCAGTCTACCAGGCTACCCAGGGGACTGAAGCAAACATTGCTCATCTATCCGTCATACATCTAGGGGGACGCGCCCACTTGTGATGTCAGAAGGGGCAGATTTTCAAAAGGGCTTGTAGCGGCTAATCACACTCACACCTGGTGGTGTGTTATGGGACCTTTAACATTTTGGTTGATGACTCTGCAGCCAATTTGATTGAAGCTTTAAGTTAACTCATATTTATATGATTGCTATCAGGGTTTATGTTACTCTATTATGCCTGCTTTATGGTACTCTCTTAAATAATAGTAAGTTATGTGCTGGGAGATCAGCATTCGAATGAGAGGTCTTCTATTCAGAGAATAATTACAAAAGGTTTAATTATAATTTTATTATAATTTATACTTATCAAAAGGTTTGTCCTGAATGTTCAAGGACAAAGTTTATGCACTTGTTAAATATGACATTTGAAGTGAGTTGAGCAGTCTTATTTTCC
This sequence comes from Gadus macrocephalus, assembly GCF_031168955.1. Classification (NCBI taxonomy): domain Eukaryota; kingdom Metazoa; phylum Chordata; class Actinopteri; order Gadiformes; family Gadidae; genus Gadus; species Gadus macrocephalus. The sequence continues at coordinate 7,242,313 of NC_082388.1, forward strand.
TGATTTTTGTACTGCCTTTGAATAACATGGGGGACATGATTCACAATATATTGCAGAATCTAATAGCAGTACTTGCTGTGTCGCAATAGGTTAAGGATCACAATACTATTGAATCGTGGCCAAAGTATCACAATAGACCTCTGAAGCATAAGTACAGCCTCGGAGGCTCCGGTTCCCTCGGTCAAATGTCTATGGGAAATAACATGGCGTTTTAGAATGATTGTACATAGCATGATCGTACATAACGATTATTAATGCTTCTTTAACGGCAACAAAATGTCAGAATACATACATGATAGGATCATATTGTAATGTATGCTTTTCACACCGCAACACAGCCTCATCAATAGACCTCTGAAGAATAAGTCCCGCCTCTTTTTCCATCTAGTTTCCACTGTAGTTTTGGACTGTCGGTGCCGTTAAAGTAGCATTAATAATCGTTTACTACTTTAACAGCACCGACAATCGAGGTCGAAACTAGATGGAAAAAAGTGTGTAGTTGAAAAAGTGACGCAGCTTTCACTTCTTCGCCACCTACAGAGTTTGTTATGTACGATCATTAAAAAAAAAAAAAAATTATTACCTTTAGACATTTGACGAGGGAACCGGAGCCTCGGGGCGGGACGTATTCTTCAGAGGTCTATCGCAATAGGTTAAGAATCGCAATAATATTATCGCAATACTATCGAATGGTGACATTTTGGCCAATTCCCCCCCACCTAGGGTCCAACGCACACCCGGAGACACGGAGCAACGCCGCGGCCAATGTGTGGTGCCTGCTCACTGGGGAGCGCTCCTCTGAGCTGGGGCCCATGTCGTTCGCCTGGACCGGCGCCAACGGGCTGAGGCCCGGCAGGAAGTGGCGGGCGCAGTCCACCAACGACCTGGCGTCGCAGGCCCAGGAGTGCGGTAGGAGCTGTGCTGGGGGGGGGGGGGAGGGAGAGGGTTTTTGTTTCTAAAAGAGTCTAAAGGTTAAAGTAGAGGGAGATATTTATTTTATCCATTCAATGTTTCATAGAAACAACAGCTTGGTACATATTTCTACATCCTTTTCTACTTGAGCATTTTGTGTATTTTTAATTAAAAGGGTTTTTTTTGTGGAGAGAAATGCTGAAGAACCGCATCATGTTTTCAAACTCAAAAATAATCTTTTGAATAATCGTTATTTCACTATTGAGCAACATTTTCGTGATTTCAATATTGACCAAAATATTTGGGATTTATGATAATTTTTTCTCATAATCAAGCAGCCATAGCTTTGGGTTAGCATTTGCCTTCAGTTAGATGCTTCCACTGACTTGCAGAGTTATGGTAGCCTAGCTCCTGATTAAGTGACGAGATTACACTTGATCACTGCCAGTAACACGGCAAGATTGTGGTAATCGACAGACTTACCCATAAGCCTTTTTTGTATAGGTGGGATACGTATGTATATACGTGTTGTGTTGAGTGTATGTATGCTGGCGGCTGGAACACCTACATTTCCCTGCTGGGATGAATAAAGCAGATCTTATCTTATCATCCTCAGCCCTGGAGTGTGGTCCCGTATCCAACGCAGCCTTCAGGAAGGGTCACCACCGCTCGCGGTCGGACGTCCACTACCGGCCCTCTGCCTGCAACGACAACGGGAGGCCCGCCGCCGCGCCCCAGACCAGGGCGCACCCGACCGGGGCGCCCCAGAACGCCCACTGGGATGGTGAGGGACTCCGGTCCAGTCCTCGTGCGTTTTGTTTTGGATTCATCAAGTAGTGTGGGCCCAGTGCACTTTTCACACTTTAATTTTTTTTTATATATATATGATTCACTACTGTTCAAAAGTTTGGGGTCAACCAGACAATTTCAGGTTTTCCAACAGTTATCAGCACAAGGGTTTTCTAATCATCAATTAGCCTTTTAACACGATATAACAATGCAGCATTAGAACCAGTGTTGGGAACGTTACTTTAAAAATGTAATTAGATATAGTTCCTCACTACTTGTTCCAAAACGTATCTGAGCTAGTAACTGAATTACTCTATAATAAAAGTAACTAGTTACCAGGGAAAGTAACTATTTGCGTTACTGTAAAAAAAAAAAGGTCATATGTCAAAGAATTTCGATTTTTCTGAGCAGTTTTCACTTGGCCTTAATGTGTTAAATGGTTGAACTGCCCATTTAAGGCCCTGATATACTTCCAACTGAATTTTAATTTGCTTAGTTGCAAAGGCTGTGGAACATCTGCCGAATACTACAGAAAATGCCAACTTTTCTTCGGATTGCTCCGGACTCGCCATTTCTGCTGCTTCATCGAATCTGTTTGGTGTGTGTGTGCGCGTGTGTGTGTGTGTGTGGCGCGCTCGTCCTGGCTTGTGTGTAAAAACACTGGCTCCGATTGGCTACCATGAAATTGACTCTATTTGGAGCAAGGGATGCGTTCGGATTAAGCAGTTTATTCAATAAATTCTTAGTAACGCACCGCATTTAACGTACAGTAACGGTAACGGCGTTGTAACGACGGAAACAGTAATTAGTTAGATTACCACCTTACTGAAAACATAACGGCGTTATTTTAAACAGCGTTATTACAAACACTGATTAGAACACAGGAGGGACGGTCGCTGAAATGGGATTTGGATATTGGCTAAAAGCATCAGCAGAATCTCCTATCCGTAACTGTCTAAACATTCCCAGTACCACCAGTGACCTCCCGCGGCCGCTCCATTACCCCCTCACTCCCACCCACCTCTCACCCCCTCCCCATCTCCTCCCCCCCCCCCCAGCCGACCGAGACGGCGGCCGTCCCATCGTGGTGAAACAAGCAGACCTGGAGCGTCGCCACGGCGCCGGCTGGTCCCGCTGCCGCCTGCAGCTCACGCCCTGCGAGCTCCGCCTCTACGGCCCCGCCCACTCCGCCGGCTCCGCCCCCTACTGCCTGGTCACCGCCTACTCCCTCTCCCACTGCCAGAGCGTGTGCTCCCCGGCGCCGCTGGACCCCGCGCCCACGTCCAAGGGCCCCCACCCGGCCCCCGTGGCCCCCGACGCCCGCACCTTCCACGCGCTCTTCTTCAACAGCACACACCTCCACCTGCGGGCGGAGAGCCGGCGCGAGGCCACAGAGTGGCAGCGGCTGATCTGGGAGCGCGTCCTCGCCTCGCGTCCCCTCGACAACGGGCGCGGCGCCACGGAGACGGCGGCGGTGGCGGTCCCGGCGGTCCCGTCCCAGCGGCCCAGCGCCCTCCCCCTCTTCTCCCCGTCGCCGCGCAGCCCGGACGTCCTGAAGGTGGGGGTGCTCCACCTGCTGACGGAGCCCGGGGGCTGGAGGGCCTTCACCTTCGTGCTGAGCCGCAGCGTACTCCGGGCGTTCCTGACGGAGGGGCGGGGCCCCGTGTCGGAGCCGGCGTTCCGGTATCAACTGGCCACCTGTCTGGGAGTGGAGAAAGAGGGGGATACGAGGAGACGTCCGGGGGAACCCGGGAACACCGGGAAGGTAGGGCCGTGCGATTAATCTAATTTTGATCGTGATTTAGGTCTTTTGGGGTCGAGCTATCTAGAGCAGGTGTCTCAAACTCATCTTACCTGGGGGCCGCTTGAGGTAGAGTCTGTGTCAGGCTGGGCCACATCAAGTATTCCACAAAGAAAAGTAGCACAACTGACCCAATCTAAGTTGATGATCGGCCGATAATTAGATTACGTTGGCTATGTAATCGCTAACAACAGGGGACATTTCATAGTGGTTGTTGGAAACCGGGACATTTTAGCGTCCTTTGGCTTTGTCGGGACTCATGCAACTCAAAATTGGGACTGTCCCGGCAAAACCGGGACAACTGGTCACCCTATCACAAGTGATGAAAAAGCGTGGCAAGCGACTCAGCAAAAATGTCAAGTAGGGGGCCACAAAATATCATTCCGTGGGCCTCATTGGCCCCCGGGCCGCGAGTTTGAGACCCCTGATCTAGAGTAATATAATGGAGTTCAAACAATTATTATTATTAATATATTTGTATTTTTTTAAAGGTGCCATATTATGCCACCAGGCGTTTCCCCCTAGATGTGCGCTGTGTAGATCAGTCCACCTGGCTACCCAGTGGACTGAAGCAAACGCTGCCTATCTAGCCGTCATACATCTAGGTGGACACACCCACTTCAAAACGGCTTGTAACGGCTAATCACACTCACAACTGGTGGTTTAATTTGTCACCTTTTAATCTGTTTGTATATATTTATTTTCTTATTTTATGAATTCAATGTTATGAATTCAACAGCTGGGTACATATTTGTACATTATTTTCTATTTGAACATTTTGTGTATTTCCTCAGTTCTCAGTGCCCAAGTGTTTTTTTGGGGAGGGATGCTGAATAAATGCGTCATGGTTTCAAACTCAAAAAGAATCCTTAGAATAATCGTGATTTCAATATTGACCAAATGAATCACGATTCAGATTTTCTTTTCCCCAGGCCTACGGGAACGTCTTCAAGGCGGCGTTCCCTGAAAAGGTGGTGGTGCTGCGGGCGGAGAGCGCGTCGGAGGCCCAGAGCTGGGTGGAGGTCCTGGGCGAGGCGCTGGAGCTGGAGAGCCTCCGACCCAGCCAGGAGCTCTGCCAGGTACTCCTGCTGACCTATTCAACCCATTAGCACACAAATATACAACATATGGCCTTCATCGACACTTTATTCAATGTTTTTGCACATATTATATGCATCGTCGTTTCATACAAGGTTGGTTTATTTATAATTTATAAGCCTACAAAAAATGCAATTAATCTATGGTCTCAATCTGATGGTGATTTCGATTTTTGGGTCAAACAACCTCCAAACGATTATAATCCAGTTGAAACGATTTTATTTACTTTATTTTTAAGTATATTTATTTTATGTATAACATTTTGGGTCAAACGATTTTTTCACACCAAAAAACAATCCTTGTTACCTGCCAACCCGCTCTACCTCCTGATCTACTGCCGCCCGTAATAATCCTAAATAACCGTGACTGGTTTTACTCCATAATGGAGCAGCCCTTCAGCCAGGAGGACGTGCTCCAGGGGGCCCTGTCCCGGCCCCAGGGGCAGCAGCCGAGAGGGGCCCCCCAGCAGAAGGCCCCGGTCACAAGCAGCTTCCTCAGCATCCTCCCCTGCCTGGCCGTGGAGAAGGGCCTGACCGCGCAGAGCTTCAGGTGTGCAGGTAAGGGACCGTACACAGGTACACACTTTAAACTGTTGTTATCCGCACACCTATCTACACTGTTTCATGTGTGGACGGTTTATTCTAAGTATTAAGACACAAATATACACCGTCATTTTTTTTATATGGACAGTTTGATCAATTTATTAGTACACAAATATTACATTTATTAGCACACAAATATACACCATTGTTTCATGTATGGATAGTTAATTCAATTTAATAGCGCGCAAATATACAGCATAACTTAATGTATCTTCAGTTTATTCAAATTATTGACATGCAAATATATATACTGTTTAATATATGGACACTAGTTTATCCAATTTATTAGCATGCATATATGCACGATAATTTCATATATGGACAGTTGTTCAATTGTTTCCAACAATGTTGAAACCAAGATAAATCTGTATTTTTATTCACAGTAACAGTCAGAATGTAAATTTCAATTTACATCGAATTAGGTGTTCAATGAAAACACCTAATATTGACATTCTATTTCAATAGTTTACTACAATGTGCGACGTTAACAAATGGCTCATGCTGTCCACCAAGCTAATGCAGAGTTGCCCCCTAATAGTCTACTGTGAGGGTTGCCATCCGCGTTTGATAGAAAAAAAAAAAAAACATAAATCGCATTGAAAATTAAGACTAAAACCACGAGCTGAAGGGTATATAAATGCTTGATGTAATCTTTACCAAACGCTCTACTCCAGGGGTTTCAAACTCAACTTACCTTGACACCTTAACACTAAACTTTGATGTCAGGTAGGGGGCCACAAAATATCATCCCGCCTCAATTGGCCCCCGGGCCGCGAGTTTGAGACCCCTGCTCTACTCTCAGGCTGCCAGGGCCAGGTGGGCTTGTCTGGAGGCAGAGCCAAGGTGTGCTGCTACAGTGGCTGGTACTACTGCCCCGGCTGTCACCAGGACAACACCTTCCTCATCCCAGCTCGTCTTCTGCACAACTGGGACACCGGCCAGCACAAGGTGGGGGCCGACACGCACGCCTCATAACCTTAACTAACCCTAACCCTTCTCACCTTATCTTAGCTGAGTGACTAACCATAGCTAACTTACTAACCATAGCTTAGTTACTAAGCCTTCTCCCCTTACCTTGGCTAAGTTACTTAACTTAGCTAAGATACTAGCCCTAACCCTAGCTATGTTACTAACCCTAGCTAAGTTACTAATCCTAACCCTAGCTAAGTCACTAAAACAAAGCAAGTTACTAAAAGTAGCTCAGTTACTAACCCTAGCTAAGTTATTAACCCTATCTAAATATGAACTTAACGCCTCCTTTGACCCGTGGCCCCAGGTGTCCAAGCAGGCCAAGGAGTTCCTGGAGTTTGTGTACGAGGAGCCGCTGCTGGACGTGCAGCGGCTCAACCCCTTCCTCTACCAGCACTGTGAGGCCCTCAGCGCCGTGCTGCGCCTCAGGCAGCGGCTGCAGTCGCTGCGGGCCTACCTCTTCAGCTGCAGGGCCGTCGTGGCCGAGGACCTCAGGAGACGGTAGGGTTAAGGGTTGGACCTCAGGAGACCGTAGGGTTAAGGGTTGGACCTCAGGAGACCGTAGGGTTAAGGGTTGGACCTCAGATGACGGTAGGGTTAAGGGTTGGACCCCAGGAGATGGTAGGGTTAAGGGTTGGACCTCAGGAGACCGTAGGGTTAAGGGTTGGACGTCAGATGACGGTAGGGTTAAGGGTTGGACCCCAGGAGATGGTAGGGTTAAGGGTTAAGGGTTGAACCTCAGGAGACGATAGGGTTTAGGGTTGGACCTCAGGAGACGGTAGGGTTTAGGGTTGGACCTCAGGAGACGGTAGGGTTAAGGGTTCGACCCCAGGAGACTGTAGGGTTAAGGGTTAAGGGTTGGAACTCAGGAGACGGTAGGGTTAAGGGTTGTACCCCAGGAGACGGTAGGGTTAAGGGTTGGACCTCAGGAAACGGTAGGGTTAAGGGTTGGACCTCAGGAGACGGTAGGGTTAAGGGTTGGACCTCAGGGGACGGAAGGGTTAAGGGTTGGACCTCAGGGGACGGAAGGGTTAAGGGTTGGACCTCAGGAGACGGAAGGGTTAAGGGTTGGACCTCAGGGGACGGAAGGGTTAAGGGTTGGACCTCAGGAGACGGAAGGGTTAAGGGTTGGACCTCAGGAGACGGTAGGGTTAAGGGTTAAGGGATGGACCTCAGGAGACGGTAGGGTTAAGGGTTGGACCTGAGGAGACTGTAGGGTTAAGGGTTGGACCTCAGGAGACGGTAGGGTTAAAGGTTGGACCTCAGGAGACGGTAGGGTTAAAGGTTGGACCTGAGGAGACTGTAGGGTTAAGGGTTGGACCTCAGGAGACGGTAGGGTTAAAGGTTGGACCTCAGGAGACGGTAGGGTTAAGGGTTGGACCTCAGGAGACGGTAGGGTTAAGGGTTGGACCTCAGGAGACGGTAGGGTTAAGGGTGGACCTGCGTGGTCGACTCCACCGTCGGTGTGTGAATGGGTGAATGAACGGTTGAATGTGAGGCAATCTTGTAAAGCACTTTGAGTGGCCGCTGGTTAGGAAAGCGCTGTGTAAATGCAGGTCATTGACCCATTTACTTACGCTAATCTGCTCTGTTGTCATGGATTCAGGATCTTCCCCAGGGAGTACCTGCTGCAGCACATCCACCTGTACTCCATCGCTGACCTGCAACAGGTAATGACACCGGAGAAGAAACCCAGACCGTCAGTGGTATTAGTATAGCCCTTCATCCCAGGTACCGCCTCAAAGGGCTCAACAGGCCGTAAAGCTATCACAGCCCGCTGACCCTAGCCCCCCAGCATCTATCAGACGCTTTCATCCAAAGCGACGGTCGGTGCAGTAAGGATGTTCATAGAACCAATTGCCAAGCACTAACAATCCCTAGGTTAACCCATTCCCCGTATACAACAAGGATAGCTAGGAGAACCCTTTCTTTATGCAGTTATCGTTTACTCGCAAACCATTAATGTAAATGAGAATACAGTTATTGACTGTTATGGACATCAAGTGACCTCGAATCACTGAAACGTCGCAGATGATTTTCTTTCAAAATTGAAAAAAAAAAGGCTTGCCATAGGTTAACATTTACATTTAGGGGATGTAGCAGATCAAACTAGCAACCTTCCATCAGGGAGCAGTCAGGGTGAGGTGTCTCGCTCTGGGACACTCCGGGGATCGAACTAGCAACCTTCCGGTTACCAGCCAACGCGCTCTATCTCCTGAGCTACTCCTCCTGAGGTTCGGCGCAGCGCGGGAACATTGCTCCTCCTCACCCCCCTCCCGGCTCTCTTCCAGGTCATCGATGGTAAGCTGGCCCCCTTCCTGTCCAAGGTGATCAAGTTCGCCAGCTCCCACGTGTTCAGCTGCAGCCTCTGTCAGGAGAAGGGCTTCATCTGTGAACTCTGCAAAGACGGACAGGTCATCTACCCCTTCCAGGAGAGTGCCACCAAGAGGTACCAACCAGCACACACTCACAGACACATCACTGAAACCAACGGCGCGACTCAATGATCGCTTAAATACATATTTCTCTGTAATTGCACAGCTTTTTTGCACTGGAATCAACCGTGGCTGGTACCACTACCACTTGAACACTTTACTTGAATACTTTTCACTTTACACTCTACACTGCACTTTACACCTCATTACTTATTATTAATTATTACCACGGTCTTAGTTTCTCTTATTACGTACTTACTTAATTATATTTTATCATTGACATCATGACTTATTTTTACTTATTTTTCTCTTATTATAACTTAATTTTATTCTTATTTTTTATTATTGTGATCTATGCTGCTACTTTATTTTTTTTATTTTGACTTTTATTTATTTAATTTATCTTGTATGTTCACTGCTATGTGGCTGTTGGGGAACCAAGCCTAAGAATTTTACTCTTGTGTCCACAATAAGATGTAATAAAAGTAATTCTGGCTGCCAGTATTTGCATGGTCAGAAGCAGCAGTGAAATTATATCAAGACAACCAGTAGGCAATTAGGCCAACCACTGCTCTGTATAGTATACGTATGCGTTACACCATATATTAAGACTGCCTTCCACAGTCTGATACACTGCTTCATGACACTATAGATCAGGGGTGTCAAACGTACGGCCCGCGGGCCGGATCAGGTCCGCGAACGGGTTTAATCCGGCCCGCGAGATGATTTTGTGAAGCACAGTATTGTAAAAAAAATAATATATATATATATAATTTTTATTTATTTATTTTTTATAAAAATCCTTCCTAGCATTACATGGATTGCATTGACTGGCACTGATTAATTTGTTGTACATTGAACTACTGGACAATTGTGTGTAACTGGAAGTCGCTTTGGAATGTAACGCAAAATGATCTGCTATTTTTCAATGAAGGAAACTTCTTAATGTGTCCACTAGAAGTCGCAATAGCAATTATGTTAAGCCAGCAAACTTTATACCGGGGCTGAGCAGGGAGCAAGTATAAACAGGTAGTGCAGCTAGCTCGGAGCTACCTTGTCGTTCTGCCTTATACTTTCAACATTATGCGCTTTGGCACTCTCATTGCCCCAAAATGTCTCTGTCAAAAAGACGAAAAGTGGACACAGAGTGCAGAGTTTTCCAAGAAAAATGGTCATCGTCCTTTTTATTCACGGAAGTAAATGGGAAACCTGTGTTTGGTGTGCTCACAGCATGTTTAATTTTACATAATTATGCCATATTTTTACCGGTCCGGCCCACTTGGGAATAGATTATCCTCCATGTGGCCCCTGAGCTAAAATGAGTTTGACACCCCTGCTATAGATATTCAAATTGTTACGAGCCTCCATAAGCAATCACAAGCTAAATTCCACCGCATTTTAATAACCAATTCTCTCTCTCTCTCTCTCTCTCTCTCTCTCTCTCTCTCTCTCTCTCTCTCTCTCTCTCTCTCTCTCTCTCTCTCTCTCTCTCTCTCTCTCTCTCTCTCTCTCTCTCTCTCTCTCTCTCTCTCTCTCTCTCTCTCTCTCTCTCTCAGGTGTAAAGGTTGTGACGCCGTGTTCCACACTGAGTGCCACCAGAAGGCCCAGCCGTGCCCCCGCTGCGTGCGCCGCGAGATGCACACCAGGCACTCGGCCTTCTGGACGAACGAGGACGACGACCCCCCCGACTGCTACCAGAACACCTGAGAGGGCCCCCCCCCCGACCCACAACAGAAGCCCACTGCATTCTGGGAAGCCGGATTTCCCTGCGTTTACCGGAATCGGTCGAGTCCGAACAAAAAGGGGAAAGGCTTGTCTCCGAGATTAGCGGTTAGCATTTTGGGCTAATGCTAACTCTGCAAGCTAACACGCTACGTAGCAGGTTAGCTTTGCGATTTGTAGCTCCGCCTCCGAGTCGGTTTGGATAACAGCGGCCGACTACTTTTTCCGAAAATATCGTGTTCCAAGGCGTGTCATTTTTTTGGAATTGCAGACATTGCCGATTTTATTTTAAACGTTCACACTTAATGATAGTGTGTAAGCTCCGCCCACGGCTCCTGTAGGCTGTCATTGATAGGTTGTTTAACTGACGCACAGCACAACGGATGTCGGACTACATAGTGTTGGTGCTAGCTCCAGTTCTGGTATAGGTTTAGGGTTAGGGCTACCTGCTGTTTGAAACAGACACACACACAAGCACACGCACACAGACAGACACACACACACACACACACACACACACAGGTACATAAGCACACACACACATGAGGAAGAAGCAGTGAGCCACGTGCTGTATGCTAAATAAAGACTCTGTTTTCTCAAAGGACACCGCCTGCAAGACTATAATAAATCAATTATAAACATTATAACCATCCTCAAGATACTTGATTGGTGAAAAAAAAAACAAGCCTGAGCTAACTCAATATTGATTTTCAAATTTAATAATTGTGAAACAATGTCATATGCAATATAATGTGTCTCTTGGGTTATGTTCAAACACCGGTGTTTTGTGTTTATGGCCACTATTTATTGTCTGTTTATTTGTAATAATTTATCTTTATTGCCTCATCAGACTGTCCGTTCAGCCAACCCCTTTTTCTGTCACTGTAAATTATTTATTATTTATTTCAATAAATGGTAATAAAATGTCAGATTAAATGTATATATTTTTTATCATTCTTTAATTAGTATTATTACAAAAATCATAATCCCCATCATAATTGGACTGATTAATCTTCTCCTCAGTATGGCTCACCGGGTAGAGCGCGTGCCTTTAAGGCTCAGTCCGGATCACAGCGACCGGGATCGATCCCCTGTCCTTTGCAGCATGTCCTCCCCTCTGTCTCCCATACCTCCCTCTCTATCTCACTCTATCATGAAGCATCACAATGCAAAAAGCAATCTTTAAAAAAACTAAATAGCATGCAACTTCATTCAATATTGAACATAGATATTGATAGGCAGCAGTGCAAAACATATTTGCTCTTCTTGTGAATATATATGATGGGCTTGATGAAATATGATCGGCCTACTCAAGATAAAGTGTGTCTAAATGGATATTAATAGATCAGTTCCCATTGAAGCCAAGAATGTTTATTCTTCATCATGGGGTGACCTAGGAAGAATCCTATCTGACAGACCGCCATGAAGTCGTCCACCTCTATCAGTATTTAAAGGGGACTTATTATACCACCAGGTGTGAGTGTGATTAGCCTTACAAGCCGTTTCGAAAATCTGCCTAATATGACATCACTAGTGGGTGTGTCCACCTAGATCTGTGCTGGATAGATCTATCTACCAGCCTACCCAGTGGACTGAAGTAAACATTGCTCATCTATCCAATATCATCCGACTGCAGACACAAATGGGCGTTCCCGTTCACGCAGACTAAAACGCCCCCCCGGCGTTCTCGTGTGGTGGGTGTTCTCGTTTACGCAGGCTGGAACGCCCCGTTCTTCTTCGTCGATCTAGTAGTATGGGCTGCATAGAACTGACGTTAGCGCCCCCTTCTTCGATCTCGTAATACGGGTACGTTAGCCAGCTAGGCCTACAGAATGTTAACTTACATTTATGTGTCGGATCTCGACCCAAACTTTGCATCAAACTTGATGCAACACGATCATTACAGGGAGGCTCCATGATCTCATGTTCATTATCTTCTGGGTTAGTATAGGTAGGGTATTAGGTATAAGTGAGATGTTTGATATAGTTGTTTAAGAATATGCCCAAATTAAATAATGAATAGATTAAAATAACACTTGGGACATTATGCAGTTCAAATCCAGTTACTAGACACTATGAAGGCTCAAACAGTAGGCCATTTGACTCCAAGTGTTCACTTACTTTTCCAACTGAATGTTTTCAATAAAGACAAAAAACAGTAATTGCTCTGTAACAATTAACCTTACAACATACATCGTAGGCACAAATGTATGTTATACATCGTATAGCATTTGTCACAAAAACAAAAGAAAGGAGTAATAAAATACCAGCATTTCTGGGCAGATACATTTACTACAGTAGTATGCACATTTACAAATGAAAGGGATTGCAAAAAAAGACGTCCCAAATAAAACGAAAAAGGAGTAATAAAAGAACATTATCCTAGGCAGACATCTTTTATGACAAACCTGCCATATGCAACGTGCCAATTGGCCAATTCTTCTTTTTTAAGAAGCCTTCGAGGCGTAGCGCAAGGCCACTGCCACAGCCTGCATTGTTGTAAATCTTTCTAACCGTTATGCATATGAGATTGTCTTTATTAAGCTTAAGGTCCCCTGCCAAACTCATTTATATATATGGAAGGATGGAGAGGCTTGATTAGTTCTCGGAATGTGTTTGAAACCCTGTTGAACACGCCAAGCATCGCCATGTCCAGTCTCAGCGTCTCTTGAACAATTTGCTGAAGGACTTCGGGTGGTAAGAATGGCCTGTCCTCTGTTGTGCCAGATTGGAGCGTGTGGCTGAGATGGGGAGATGGAGAGGGTGAGCTTGGTGTGCCAGCTAGCCCTGCAGGGCTAGAGAGAGCGAGAGATCCGAAAAAGAGTGAAGGAGAGCGAGAGAGAGGGAGAGAAACAGGGATTATAATCAACCTTCAATTCAATCACACAAGCCCAGACCAACACTACCCACACCATTAAACAAAAAGGGAATCACTGATCGATCAAAAGTCTGAGAAAGAGCAAGAGAGAATATACGTAAATAGAAAAGTATGGACATAGTATGTAATACCTTTCACTGCTTAGTGATTGGAAGGTGTGACTGAGATGGGGAGATGGAGAGGGGGAGAAGGAGCCAGCTAGTTCTGCAGGGCTAGAGACAGAGAGACAAGTGTATTGGCTACGATCTTCGTGAGCACCAAAAATAAGTAAATAGCAACATGGACACAGTATATAAACCTTTCAAGCATAAAGGTCTCCAACAGCTGTCCACCACCTCCTGATAGAGAGCATGTCCCCCTGAAAAGTAAAGTTATGCTTTAAATGACTTCATAGCCTGATACAAATCCATGTTACAGTACTGTTTAGCAGTGTACTATGGCAGTGTAAATTATTGTGAAGATGTAGCCATCTCCTCCCGTAAGTGCAGTACCTGAAGACAAAGTAATGTGTATGACCTATGATGCATGTTAATTGTAGCCTCCAGTAAGGATGACTAAATTATTAAAAGCCTTATATTTCATGCTACACATCTGATTGAGATTTGAAAGAACTCACCTCACTGAAATCATATTGCTTTTGAGGGTAGAATACATTGCGTACTGAAATTAACATACAAATGAGTTAGTTGTTTTGCAAACTAGTCATCGGTCATAATTTCTGAAAATAATGCATCTCACCATCAGCATAAACACCCCACAGCTGTTGCTCTGATACTGGTGAGGTGCGTCCTGTGGTGGTATAAGGGGAATGTGATTTGTCAATGATTCTTATTAGTACATAATGCCTATAAACTATAAAGTGATATCCACCCTCATTTTGTAGCTACATACAAAAAGTGCACAATGCACTTTCAACAAGCATTTAGCAGCAACCAGGGCCCATCAGCGTCACATAGGAACACTTAATTAAATCATAATAAACAATCTAGAGGCCTGCCTGTCTACCAGTGAATGCTACTCTACTAGATGCAATGAATCGTGCGCCAGCCACACGTTTTACCTCGTCAGCCAAGTAAAGTCCCTTCCATGGTCCATTGGACAAAGCATGTGCCAGGGTACTGAAAAGGTTTGGAAGACGTGTAAGTTGCAATTCATATGCATCATCATCAACACGCCTTCAGTACACACTACGCTTCGATTTCACCCAAGGGTGAATTAAAAGTACATGTTTTCCTAAACGTTGGTAATCAGCGAGGTAATAAAGTAGTAACTTCGGGCACATCTGTCATCTGTTTTTCAGAGTGCTAACGATCTTTATTCATTCGTTGCGCAGCGACCGAACAGACAGAATTCTCTGATATGCCATGCATGTAAACATACTAGTTAGTTAGACGTACTAGTACGATGCACAGTTTAATCAGATGTGTGTGTCACCACAACGAAGCAGAGTGGCCGCGATGTCATGCCTCTTACCATGCCAGGCTGCCAGCTGACACCTTAACATCCAACTTTGGTAATGTTAACCTCACAGTAAAATAATCGGCAAAGCCTTCGCTGCAAACTTTACCCTCTACCTACAAACCGTCTTAAACGTTGCTGATTTCTGAATAGTACTATATGCAACGTTTATGGACGAGATAGCATAGCATTCGCTGCTACCGAACCATGCTTGTCACGAGTATTTATATCGGATTCGAATTCGGATACAACGATACCACAGCTAAATCAGTGATTTAAATGAGAATACTTCACAGCCAATGTTGTCAAATAAACAATAGCATACTTACTGACATAATCTCTCATCATAACTCTTTCGTTTTTCTGGAAAGTAACTACGAGGTAAAACCGCCAAAAAAGCAAGCCTTGCGAAACTCACTCACCTCTTCTTGATTGATCGATGAAACGCTACAGGAACGCCTGATGGGCGTTTTTGTGTCATGACGGGAACGCCCGGTGGGCGTTTTTGTGTCATGACGGGAACGCCCAAGCCTGCAGCTGGACCCTTCTCCATCTATCCAGGGCCCCGTTTCCCGAAAGCGTCGTTAGCCTAATGCCGCTTTTCCACCGCACATGTAGCTCGACTCGACACGACACGACTCGACACGGTAGCAGCACGGGTGCTTTTCCACCGCAAATAGTACCTCCTGGACGTGGGCGGGGTCGGCTGCGCGAAAGGGCCGTGACGTATTTGTGTACGCGACGCAAACAACACATACGCAACCCACACATAATAATAATAATAATAATAATAATAATAATAATACATTTCATTTAGAGGCGCCTTTCAAGACACCCAAGGTCACCTTACAGAGCATATAGTCATCATATTTTTTTTTTTTAAAAAACAAGACATTGTGGGAAAAAATTAATAAATAAATTAACATAAGCAATAAGAAATAAATAAAACAAAAACAAGACAAAACAAAAAAAAATCAAAAAAAAAATCAAAACAGTGATCAGTTAGACGTTGTGTGCGAGTTTGAACAGGTGAGTTTTGAGTTGTGACTTGAAGGTTGTAATGGTGTCTGACTGACTGGTATGGAAGCATATATGTAGCAAAATTCAAATGGCAATGCAATTTGCAATTTGCAATTCAATAAGTAATTACGTTATGCAATTGACAATGCATTATGCAATTTCATAATGTAATTTGTAAATACGTTATTCAAAGTGTATTTTAATATGCAAAGTGACAATGCAATCCTCAATTAAATTTGCAAAAGTTATAACAATAAAAATACAATAACATTTTGTCAAATTCTTTGAGTTCCTTTATTCAAATTGAAAAGCTATAGCGTCCCCGTGATTGCAATCCACTTCGCCACGCTCCGTGTGTTGCGATATTCAAATGACATTTCAATCCGCAAAACGGAATCCAAAACGGAATCCAAAGAGGAAATCCAAAGAGGAATCCAAAGAGGAATCCAAAAAGTCAATATGCAAAGTGGCAAACGTATCAGCCACCAGCGGGAACTACGTCACTTTCTATTGTGTCAGACTGTTTTATGTGTGGGGGGTAGGGAGTTCCAGAGCCTGGGTGCTGAACAGCTGAATGACCGGGCACCCATTCGTAATGAGTCGTGATGTGGTAGTCCAGCAGAGGTTGACCGGAGGGAGCGGGAGGGAGTGTATTCTTGGAGGAGGTCCCAGAGGTAACTGGGGGCTAGGTTCTGGAGAGCTTTGTAGGCGAGGAGTGGGTGGAGACGGTGGGTCTCCCGACCCTATGTTTCGCACCCAGTGCCTGTAGCACTTTGGAAATCTTTGTGTTTACCACACTGGCGTCAAAACGTACCCGTGAGGATAAGTCGTCTATCCTATCTCCCAGAACACGCACTCTATCTACTGCATCTGTGTCTTCAACACGATTGTTCTCCACATCATCGGCCAAACTTCGGAGCGTGTCAATAATCTCCATTGGTGACCTGACACAGACGAACTAGAAGTGAACAAGGAAATTACGAGCAAGTGACGTAGTTCCCGCCCAGACGCTGATTGGCTGATACGTTTGCCACTTTGCATATTGACTTTTTGGATTCCTCTTTGGATTCCGTTTTGCGGATTGAAATGCCATTTGAATATCGCAACACACGGAGCGTGGCGAAGTGGATTGCAATCACAGGGACGCTATAGCTTTTCAATTTGTATAAAGGAACTCAAAGAATTTGACAAAATGTTATTCTATTTGTATTGTTATAACTTTTGCAAATTTAATTGAGGATTGCATTGTCACTTTGCATGTTAAAATACACTTTGAATAACGTATTTACAAATTACATTATAAAATTGCATAATGAATTGTCAAATGCATAATGTAATTCCAAATTGCATTGCCATTTGAATTTTGCTACATATATGCTTCCATAGACTGGGACACATGGGCTGTGTCCCAATTCATAGGACGCATCCTTCGTAGACCGCGTCCTTCGAAGGATGCGGCCTTCGTAGACCGCGAAGGACACTCCGAAGGCCGAAGAAATGGGACGGTCTAGCCTACGGAGCATTTCTGGTTTACGTAACAAACCGTTACCGCCCTTTCACTTGCGTGACCACGCGCTGCTCCTGTCACCTAGCAACCCTGACAGCTGAACTGACCTGTTAGTAAACAGAAGTTAAACCGGACAGCGCGAAAAAAAGAAACCAACAAAAATTATTATTGATCATTATGTTTTTGTATATAGTAGTTTTATAATAATTGTTGTAAAGTCACATGAATGTTTGTTGTAAATAGTTGTATCGTTGTATATGTTTTATAAGTTATATACGAATACATTAGTCAATACAAAAAAGTTAGTAAGGGTTTTAATAAATAGTTAATCAAAAAAGTTAGTTAAATAGTTAGTTAAATAAGTACGTTTCAATAAATATGTAAATAATAATAAACAATGTGTTAAATATAACAGAACATAAGTTATTTGTCCACCAAACGCTCCAAAATTTAGAAAAACCTATCCATTCTTTCCCTGCTTTCCTGGGCTCTTCTCTCCTCTGCCTCCCTTTGTAGCCTCATGTCCTCTTTTATTAACTGGAACATTGACATTTTACATTTACATTTAGGGCATTTAGCAGACGCTTTTATCCAAAGCGACTTACAATAAGTACATTTGTCATAAGAAGTGCATCAATATATCGCTGTCGGTACAGAAAGGATGTTCATAGAACCAAGTGCAAGTACCACAATCGCTAGGCTAACCCATTCCCCGTGTTACAGCCATGATAGCAGCTACTGCAGTTGCTACATAGTTAAGTACTATAATACAATACAACACAGTGTACAATGGTTGCCAGAAGGGGGAGGGTGGCTATGCAGTCGAGGTGGACTCTGAACAGGTGAATCTTGAGTCCTTTTCGGAAGATAGTGAGCGACTCTGGAACATGTCTTCCTCTCTGTCCCTCTTTCTGGACCTTGGCCCTCGCTGTCTTTCCTCCTCCTGATCTTGTCCTCAACCTCCTGATCCACCACTGCTGTACTTGCTGTACTTGGCCCTGGTGTGTTCTCAGGGATGGAGGCAATTAGGACAGGGGGGTTGGTGGAATGCATATGTCACAATACCTTATCAAAGGGGACAAACCAGGGCCAAGTGGCAGCAGTGGGTTTCCCACCTACCCCCTCTCCTGACCCTGGATACTTGCAATCCTAAGGCAGAGGAAATCAATCATGGCAGTTAACAACAAGAGCAGTATCAAAACAAATTTCAGCAAAAGTTTTTCTTTGCCTGCGGGGGAGACACCTTCCCCTGCAGGCCTATTTTCTCCAGAATTGTCCTAAACAGTAAACACATAGACATTATTAATCAGAGAAAACAAGAGACACATTTATCAATCATGTTAATAGCCCATGTTAACAATAGGCCATTTATAATATATATATTTGACCATCTTGTAAAGGTTACATTTAAATTAGCCCTCATCCTATATGAAGCCCATAATAATAAGACAACCAGTAGAAGTCAAAACACCCTTTTTCTTTGTGTGTTTTTCTAGTGCTGTCTAGTACTGATGCGAGCTGTGACTTTTTTTTGTCTTTCTTTCTTTAATAACCCAAAATAGGACATCGTAGTAAACGATTTCTGGGGATGTTGTATCGGTCCTGCTGTTTAATGAGGGCTAATTTAACTAACCTTTACAAGATGGTCAAATGAAGATATATAAATGGCCTATAATATTTTTTATAAACTAACTTACGATATAAATAAACGAATGTTTCTTTACCCCCAAGCCACACTTGCTGAGTATTTCACCCCGGTGAACAGCTCATCATTCTCCCCCCTCAATAGAATAAATCGAGCCGTATGCTGCTGGCCCCCTAAACCAAAACAAAATGTTAGAATTAGTTTTGCTTTACACTACCAAACCAAAGCAGCTTAAATAGCAAAATAACCAAGTTAACTGTGTAATCAATCCTAACGTCTGTAACGTTACGGTCTGAAAACCAGGGTCCACAACCTGTGTTCGCGTTGGTCCATTTATCTAACCTTACAGAATAGCAAATTATCTATATAATCGCCACAATTTCGGTAAATATAACCATTTTAACCTCTTAAATTTGAAACTATAGGGCTTAACGGGTGTTCTTAGTTAACGTTACAGCGTCACTAACTGTAACGTTACCTTACTTATATTGCCTATTACTTTAATGAAAAAAGTTTTAAGGGCCCTTGTATTTTTAACATTTGTATCGTTAAATACTCGAGTGACTAGAAACCAAATACTTACATTTAAATGCAGAACTTAAATCGCCATTCTCCGCCATCTCCATTGATTGAATGCGCAATGAATCTTGGGAGGGATACGTTGGGCCGTGAAGGATCTTGGGATACGTTGGGCCGTGAAGGATACAGCCGATGCATCCTTCAAATCCGGGAAAAGAAGGCTGCATTCGTAGGCCGCATTTGAAGCAGGCCCCCAGGATAGGCATATACTTCCGCAATCCACCCGTGCTCAGAGGCCAAGCCTGGTATTGCAGCTGTTTAAGCTGGCTGTGGACGGGGGTCCGTCATTTCATGCGGCCCAGAAGTAGATATCGCCGTCCACTCCAATACAAGTGGGGAAGAGGATTGTGTCTCCGCAAAAAATGTCTGGATATCAACCAAAGGCTCATAATTACCTTCATACCATGTCCTAAAAAAATGTAATTTTTTTCATTTCAAAACGCCACCTCAAGCGTTTTATTAGCCGTTATCTCGCTGGTGTGCTGCTGAAAGGAGTCCTAGTGAAACAAATGGCATCCGAGAGGGCCTAGTTCAGTGCTCCGTTAACGTGTCCGATTTTTGGACCGGTTCATCTGCTGCTCAATAACTCTCACGGTCCTCTGCTTGCGATCATTGTGATTCATCATGTATTGATCCATTTATTCAAAAGATCCAAAGACCAAGAAGCGGTGCATTACGGTATCAGTTCTATATTTCTGCATCCGGTACGTCACGGACTAGCCCACGTGTCTTGGCCGCATAACGCGGAAGCCAATCGCTCCTGTATGTTACCCCGCGCCACTGAGCAGTTTGTATAGGAATGAATGGGCGGCCATTTTCCAGTCCGTGGTCCATCCTTTATTATGTCCATGATTTGAAGGACCCTTGGAATTGGGACAGCACTTGGCGCGACGCTGTGACGCAATCGGCGTCGACGCATCCTTCGAATGCAGCCTTCGAAGGATGCGTCCTAGGAATTGGGACACAGCCATGGACAGAACCCACATAACAACAATGGAGGACATCGATCGCATTACTATTATTAGCTGGCATGTTGAAGAAGTTGGAGAAGTGGAACATGTTGGCTGCGGCGCTGCTATGGATGTTACCAGCATGGTTGCCATGTCGCTCTCGTGACTTCGTCACACTCTCTGGCCAATCAGTCGCCGGCCGTCTGCCGACGTCACCTTTTAGCATCGGCTCAGCTCGCTTGGAACCTAGAGCGAGTAGGTACTAGAAAAAGCAGCCACTTCAGGTACCAGATACCATGGTACCGCGGTGGAAACGCAAAAAATGCGAGCTGAGTCGAGTCGTGTCGAGTCGTGTCGAGCTGGTACCATGCAGTGGAAAAGCGGCATTATGCCGCTTTTCCACCGCACATGTAGCTCGACTCGACACGACTCGACACGACACGACTCGACACGGTAGCAGCACGGGTGCTTTTCCACCGCAAAAAGTACCTCCTGGACGTGGGCGGGGTCGGCTGCGCGAAAGGGCCGTGACGTATTTGTGTACGCGACGCAAACAACACATACGCAACCCACACATGGACAGAACCCACATAACAACAATGGAGGACATCGATCACATTACTATTATTATGCCGCTTTTCCACTGCATGGTACCAGCTCGACACGACTCGACACGACTCGACTCAGCTCGCATTTTTTGCGTTTCCACCGCGGTACCATGGTATCTGGTACCTGAAGTGGCTGCTTTTTCTAGTACCTACTCGCTCTAGGTTCCAAGCGAGCTGAGCCGATGCTAAAAGGTGACGTCTGCAGACGGCCGGCGACTGATTGGCCAGAGAGTGTGACGAAGTCACGAGAGCGACATGGCAACCATGCTGGTAACATCCATAGCAGCGCCGCAGCCAACATGTTCCACTTCTCCAACTTCTTCAACATGCCAGCTAATAATAGTAATGTGATCGATGTCCTCCATTGTTGTTATGTGGGTTCTGTCCATGTGTGGGTTGCGTATGTGTTGTTTGCGTCGCGTACACAAATACGTCACGGCCCTTTCGCGCAGCCGACCCCGCCCACGTCCAGGAGGTACTATTTGCGGTGGAAAAGCACCCGTGCTGCTACCGTGTCGAGTCGTGTCGTGTCGAGTCGTGTCGAGTCGTGTCGAGTCGAGCTACATGTGCGGTGGAAAAGCGGCATTAGCTGGCATGTTGAAGAAGTTGGAGAAGTGGAACATGTTGGCTGCGGCGCTGCTATGGATGTTACCAGCATGGTTGCCATGTCGCTCTCGTGACTTCGTCACACTCTCTGGCCAATCAGTCGCCGGCCGTCTGCCGACGTCACCTTTTAGCATCGGCTCAGCTCGCTTGGAACCTAGAGCGAGTAGGTACTAGAAAAAGCAGCCACTTCAGGTACCAGATACCATGGTACCGCGGTGGAAACGCAAAAAATGCGAGCTGAGTCGAGTCGTGTCGAGTCGTGTCGAGCTGGTACCATGCAGTGGAAAAGCGGCATTAGTGGATCGTGAAGTGCGTCGAAAGGGCATCGTAGAGTTTTCACCGCGTTTCCCGAAAGCATCGTGGGGAACGAACGTCTTGAAAACGCTCGTAGCTAACGAGTACTCCAGGGGTGCTCGTAGGTACTCGTAGGACGCTAAGAGCATCGTCAGCTATAGCCTCAGTGGCGACACCATTGGACATTCCGTCTATTGGATGCGTTTTATTAAAACGCATTGCGCCTTTATGTTCTTAGTTTGGTAATTAATAAAGATTATTAATTAATTTATTAATAAAGATGTTAAAATGGCCAAAATAAAACGGGACAGTCCAGAAAATGTTTGCGCAGGCAGGGCACTCAAAATGTGTGAGAGAAAGTGGGGGGATTTGTGCAGACTGACATAGGCTACTCATAAAACGTAGCATAAAATAATGTAAAAATAAAAATTAAATTAAACAAATTAAAAAAAATAAAAAATAACGAAATTAAAGAAATTAAAAAAAATAAAACATAAAGAAATAAAAAAATTATAAAAAACAAGCAAAGGAGCAGGCAAAAGGCTGGGATATGGTGGGGATTGGTCACGTTGACGGGAATGTTTAGTGACATGAGGGAGGGTGGAGGGGGTTAAAAAAAAGTCTCAATCACTATTCGACGCGCATGAAAACCAGCCGCGTAGTTATGAGGGAGGCCGTCCTCACACCGATCTTCCTCATCGTCAACGTCCTCCGGTTCAAGCAATGCCATCCCAGCCTTAGCTGCAATGTTGTGCAACATAGCCGTCACACATATCACGGCGCATGACTTGGCCGGCGAAAACTGGAGCCCTCCGCCTGACTTGTGAAGGCATCTAAAGCGCAACTTCCACCTCCCGATCGTGCGCTCAACGATGCACCGGGCCAGACGGTGGGCTTCGTTGTATTCCTCATCATGGACGTCTCCCGGGTTATTCACAGGTGTGAAGAGGATTATTTCAGGGGGGAAAATGCCGTGAAACGCACAGTGCATTCAGGATTAGGACTGATATATGTCGGTTTAAGCCTAATCAATTGTGTTTTAATGTCTTTAGCATTCATATAATTGCAGTCTATTTTTTTTGTAGGCTACTCTGCTGTTGTCCTTGATGGGGATATATTTTAACCCTTTTTAACACAATTTTCCTGCGACATTCCTGCGTCTCCCCCTCCTACGGAGCCCATTTCAGCACCGTGTCAGTAGACAGTTACAATCCTACGACGTCGTGAGTGCAGCGAATGCGCGTTCACGTAAAGAGGAGTTTCGGGAAACGCTCCAAAGAAATTGACGATGGATCGCAAGATCAGGGGCGGATCTACTGGGGCATGGGGTGGCAACTGCCACCCTAAAAAAAGCCTTGCCACCCCAGCTGCCACCCCAGTTGCCACCCCAGTTGGCAGCGCAAAATTCATATATATGTTTTTTTTTTGCTTTTACAAGACATTTACAAAAGCGAGTTTTAAAAGTCTGACTGCAAGTGAATGCAACCAGGAAATATTGCCCCATCCCGCCTGCCCCCCCCCCCCCCCCCCCCCCTCCCCGAGACTCCCGCCGGCACTGATTTTGAATACAAGGAAGGCGCGAGAGTCCTCCAAACGAACGAAGCAAGCGGCGCGGCAGAGAGACTACATTCTTGAGGTAATACTGATCAACCGTCTATCTATAAAGAAATTATAATAATTAGAAAAGAGCAGGGCTGTGTATTACAGAAACATCATAGTTTAAGACTTAAGTTAAGATTGGAATGCCTTATAGCTGCATAGCAGGCGCGTGCCGTATGGGCAGGTGGGGCGGCGAACTCCCTGCAAAAGCATTCTCCCAAAAAAATTGTTCCCCAGTAAATCATTGCTCCAAGTTTATTTTTAATGATGTGATTATTCACATTAACTATCTATAGTTTCTGTAGGCTTTCCGACTATTTTTGTTCTGTTGATATCAAATTGATGGTGGCGATTCTAGTTGAGTTTAACGTGTCATGCAATGTGGGGCGGCGGAGCTCAACAACCGCGTCCCTCCGTATGTTTCTCGCATAACCCTGCAGGCTGCAATAAGAATTGCAATCCGCGCTAAAGACGCGCTAACAAACACAAACCCTTCTACACTCAGCTGGTTCTATTTCATGTAGGCTACGCCGTCTAGGCTTCGCCTTATGGGCTTGTCCCGTGCGCGCGCTGAAAATTCAAACTATGCACCTATCAGCGTGGGCACCGCCCACATTTCCCACGGTATCGTGTCTATATAACGCGGTGTATACCGTCGCTCATCCTCCCTTTTCTTTCAGCACTTGTGCTTATCAGCGAGAAATTGAGAACTACAATTAAGAAGATGAGAACTTCAACACGGATCTCCCAAGCCGGTGGCAGCGGCTCGGGCGAGGCCGCGGACAAACGGCCCTTTTCAGGGCCACCTGAGAGCGCTCCTAGAGCTAGGTCCTTTTCAGGACTCCTATGCGCCTCCTGTCCCGCCTCCCTGGCACCGGGTGACGGGCACTTGGCGTGCTTTTGGTGCCTCGGCGCCGACCACGCCGCGGCTGCTATGGCGGCCCCCGTCTCCTGTGTCACCTGCCGGGAGCTGCCTGAAGAGGGGATCCTCTCCAGGCATCTCTTCTTTTCCCCTGCGGTGGAAATGGCTGACGCCATCGACCTGTTCGGACCTGACGTTGACGATGGCATCATCGACGCCTCCCTGGACGACGTCTTCGGCGACTCGGCGTCCGGTTTTTCCCGCTCTCGGGTTACAACCGCCACCGTCATACAACACGAGGGTCCGCGCCGGATGACAGATCATGGGTGAGGCGGCGGCCATCAAAGGGATTCCCATGCCGGTCCCGCCTCTCGCCCCCGTATCTGACGATATGCAGGGCGAGTGCTTTCGCACCCCATCTTTTTCCCGGCGGGTTACCCAGTGCCCCTTGTTCCCGCCTTTGCAGCACTTGTTTATTGCTGCCGGTGAGGACCCTTCGACCCTGAAGGCTCCGGTAAGATCCTACACGGTTTTCACCAATGTGGAGGGGTGGGCCGATACTCAGGCGAGGGGGATCCCTCGCCTGGAGCCTCCCCTGGCAGCGCTTCTCTGTCCGGGCGCCGGGCTCCTTAACGAAAAGCCGCTGCCCCCCGACCGCCTCCAGAAGCAGATTGTCGGCCTAACGGACAGGGTGTTCGTTTGTGCCTCTCAATCCGCGGCGGCGGTCAACAACATCGCCCTGCTCTCCTCTGCCATGGTCTCCTTGTCGGCTGACAGGGAGGCCTACGGCCCGGAGGAAGCCGCGAGATGGCTGGCGGTTTCCCGCTTTTCCAGCGCCATCCTCCAGCTATGCCAGCCGATAGCCGTTTCGGCCGGCCAGCATATGGCGTGGGCTACCATGATTCAAAGGGTCATATGGCTCTCCCACACTGCGGTGCCGGAACGAGAGCGGGCCAGCCTCGTCCAGGGTCCACTAGCGCCGGTTGGCCTATTTGGTCCCAGGTTCTCCGAGGTGCTCGCGCACCAGCAGTCAGTCCGTGAGAATCGTTCCCGGTTCGGGACGATTCTCACGGGCTCCTCCCGCCAGCAGGCTGAGAGGAAGCGCGGTCTAGGCCGGTCCCAGCGTTCCATGGGACCGCCTCCGACTCCAGCCCCGGTGCAGCAGCCGCAGCCGCCGCGCACGGGGAGAGCAGCAGCGCCACGGACCGGGAAGTTCCGTACGCTTGCTCCTACTTTTTCTTTCCCTATTAAAGAAAAGAGTAAAGACCGTTCGGCCGAACGGCAGTACATGGTACCTAAAGAACGATATTCCCCAGGCCACCTGCGTCCTACGCTTGTGGTGCGCTCCTCCATGTTGCCTATTTCCCCCTCACAGCCCGGTGGCTGTAGGGTGACGGTCGGACGGCGTGTTCACATGGCCTCTGGTTCACCTGCTTCTAAGAAGCGGCGTCCCTTGGAGCCTCATGGACGGATCAGAGACTCGTTGCACGAGCCCGTGGATACGGCCGCTTGTACCGGTCTCCTGGTTCCCCACATTATAGGTGAGGAGATGGGTCCGCGCGCTGTGGCTACAGCCTGCGGACAGCGCATGCGCACAGGTGCTGCGGCCGGACGGCTCGCTCCCTGTTCAGCGGGCACGAGCGCGACGTCTAGACAGCTCGTTGTTTTTACAGCTGCTAGTTCTGGTACGTCTCCTACGCTCGCTGAGCCTCCTCCCTTTCGTGGGAAGCCCCCCTTGGTTCACACGCAGTGTGGAGGCGGTGAACCAAGCCCCCCTTGGTTCACACGCAGTGTGGAGGCGGTAGGGGCAGAGGAATACGGGTTATTCCTGGACGGTCTTCCTCAGCTGTCGGCTCGCCCTCTCTCCAACCGCTATGCGTGTTGGCAAGAGCGGTGCGTTCTGCCATCGTGGTTGGACACCACGTTGAGATGGGGCCATCCCATACAGTTCAACCGTCGTCCCCCACCCTTTATGGGGTTGGTGGAGACCACGCTACGGGACCCGGCTGCGAGCACGGCTCTGGCAGCAGAGGTGGCACGTCTCTTGGTAAAGGGGGCCATCACTGTCGTTCCCCCCCCACGAGTCTCACCTAGGTTTTTATTCCCGCTACTTCCTGGTTTCCAAGAAGTCAGGGGAAATGAGACCTATTCTGGATTTTCGCGTGTTCAACAGATTCGTTGCCATGAGGAAGTTCAGAATGCTCACGGTCGGAGCATTGTTCCGGTGTGTGAGAGAGGGCGATTGGTTCACATCCCTGGATCTCAAGGATGCTTACTTCCACGTCCCTGTTCGGCAGGCGCACAGGAAGTTTCTCCGCTTTGCCTTTATGGAGATGGCGTACGAGTACCAGTGTCTGCCGTTCGGCTATTCCCTGGCTCCGCGCACCTTCTCGAAGTGTGTGGAGACGGCGTTGGAACCGCTCAGACGTCAGGGAAAGAGGATTCTCTTCTACCTAGACGATCTGCTTATTCTGAGCAACTCAGAAGAGACCGCGAGAGGGGACACCATGTTGGTGATAAACCATCTCTCCTTCCTGGGTTTTGCCATCAACTGGGAGAAGAGCTCCCCGCTCCCCAGCCGGCAGACAGTCTACTTGGGGCTTTGCCTAGACTCAGCCACCATGACTGCGATGCTTTCGCCTCCTCGGCGAGACGCCATCCTGTCGGCGCTCTCCCGTTTTCACGTTCGCAGAAACGTGACCGCACTGTCCACCATGCGCCTGTTGGGGCTGATGGCAGCTGCCCACCCCGTGGTCCCCCTGGGTCTGCTTTTTATGCGCAGACTCCAGCGGTGGTTTGCTCGCCAACGGTTGGACCCCAGGCGACACAAGCTCAGGGTGCTCCTCGTCCCCCGTTCGGTGTCGCCAGACCTGGAATATTGGAAAGGACCCTCCGCCCTTCTCAAGGGTGTTCCCCTGGGCAGGGTGGCGTCCTACGTAGTGGTCTTCACGGACGCCTCGTTGATGGGTTGGGGAGGAACGTGCCTCTCTCACTCGGTCGGAGACGAGTGGCGCACGCCCCCTACAGCACACATAAATGTGTTGGAGCTCGACGCTGTGAGGAAAGTGCTGTTGCATTTCTTTCACCTGGTGCGCGGCCGCCACGTTCTGATCAGGACAGACAGCGTGTCGGCGGCGGCGTACATCAACAGACAGGGGGGAGTCCGCTCCCCTGCTCTCCACCGAAAGGCGGTCGAGCTCTGGCTTTGGGCTCATCAGTATCTCCGCAGTCTGAGAGCCCTGCATATCGCGGGCGCCCAGAACTTTGGGGCGGACCTCATGTCTCGAGGCGGTCCCCGCCGAGACGAGTGGCGGTTACATCCCGACATTGTCAGACTGATCTGGCAGAGGTTCGGGACAGCGCAGGTGGACCTCTTCGCGTCCCGGGAGAACACGCACTGCAGGTGGTGGTTCTCCCTCAGCCCTCGGGATCTTCCCCCGTTGGGGGTAGATGCGTTGGCACACACACCTTGGCCGCGGGCTCTCTTGTATGCGTTTCCCCCGCTCCAGCTGATCCTTCCTCTTCTGGAACGGGTCAGACAGGAGAGACTGTCCCTGATATTAGTGGCCCCGGAGAACCGTTCAGCTCTGTGGTTTCCAGAGCTGGCCGCTCTCTCGCGGTCGGCGCCTTGGCCAGTACCATTCAGGCCGGATGCGCTTTCACAGGCCCACGGGACGGTGCACCACCCGCCCGATGTCTCGGGACGGCTGTTGGTTTGGCTCCTGAGAGGTTGATCCTGCAGGGCAAAGGTTTGCCTGAGACGGTTATCAACACTATTCAGAGTGCTCGTGCGCCTTCTACTTCTTCCCTCTATGCGGCGAAGTGGTGCGCCTTCTCTAATTGGTGTGAGACGAACCACGCTGTCCCATCTCAATGCGAGGTGGGAAGCGTGCTTTCGTTTCTGCAAAACTTATTGGAAAAAGGTTTGGCCTTCTCCACTATCAAGGTCTATGCGGCAGCCGTTTCGGCTGGCCATGCAGGCTGTGATGGTGGACCGATCTTCAGCCATCCACTGGTCAAGAGATTCTTGCGTGGGGCTAGACGGGTTAGGCCTGTTTCACGCGTGCTTACACCACGCTGGGATCTCCCCACCGTGTTGCGCGGATTGTCCAGGGATCCTTTCGAGCCTCTCTCTCAGGCCCCTTTGGATGCCCTGTCATTTAAGACGGTGCTCTTGTTGGCCTTGGTTTCTGCCAAGCGGGCCGGTGAGCTAACCGCTCTGTCTGTCAGCCCGAGTTGCTTGTTGCTAAATGAGGACAGCTCCTTCGCGTTGCTCAGACCTAATCCTGCGTTCCTCCCGAAGAACATTAATAGTTCTTTTCGGTCGAGGGATATTGTGCTTAAGGCTTTTCACCCCCCGCCTCATTCTAGTGAGGCGGAGGCGGAGTTGCATCTCCTGTGCCCGGTTCGGGCGTTGGCTATGCATGTGAATCGCTCGGCAGCGTTCCGCTCCACACAACAGTTGTTTGTGTGTTATAGCGACGCTAGCAGGGGCCGCGCTCTCTCTAAGCAGCGGTTTTCTCGCTGGGTATGTGAGGGTGTTTGCCTAGCCTACTCTCGGCAGGGCTTGGCGCCACCGTTGGGCGTTAAAGCTCACTCCACACGGAGCGTGGCCGCTTCAACGGCTCTACTCAAGGGCGTTTCGGTGGAAGACATCTGCGCGGCTGCGTCTTGGTCTTCCCCCGGCCCCTTTGTCCATTTTTACATGTTAGACATGTCCAGGGGCTCACTCGGCAACTCTGTGCTAGAGTCCGGGACCCCTTTTACGGCTTAAGAATATAGACATGTTCTTTAAAGCGTCGTGGTTGGATTTCCTCTCGCCGGCTAGCGAGTTGGACTTGATTACCAGTCTTACTCCCCCACCTTTTTTCAAATGAAAAACAGGCTAGGGGGTTTTTCTATTGGCTCGCCAATTGTCTGGTGGTTTTGTTTACCAGTGTGGCACTCCCGCCGTTTTTCTTCAAATAAGAAACGGCCGAGAGAGTCCCATTATTGGAGAGCCGAATTCCGTAGCTCTGCCCCGGTGGTAGCGGACCTAATGGAAACCTAGTTGCTCTGGTTTTTCTTTTCCTTTCATGGGTTCCATGAAGCACGGAATAGAGCCGGAGTCTTTACAGACTCACTTTTTTCTCCCTTGATCATTGCCTTGCTTGATCTAGGAGGAATTCGTTTTTTATAAAGCTGTTGTGTTTTTACACTTCCTTGGCTTTTTGAGTCTTAATGTGTTCTGGTGACTTAGGTCTTTTTGACTGGGGTCCAGCAGGAGTACATTGATCGGGCTCCGCTCGCAGCTTCACCTTAGCCCATAAGGCGAAGCCTAGACGGCGTAGCCTACATGAAATAGAACGATAGTTATGTTATTATAACTCTAGTTCTATGATTGTAGGCGTAGCCGTCTAGTTTCCCACCTGCTGTACCCTCCAATTGCTGAAAGAAAAGCTTGGAGGATGAGCGACGGTATACACCGCGTTATATAGACACGATACCGTGGGAAATGTGGGCGGTGCCCACGCTGATAGGTGCATAGTTTGAATTTTCAGCGCGCGCAGCGCGCGCACGGGACAAGCCCATAAGGCGAAGCCTAGACGGCTACGCCTACAATCATAGAACTAGAGTTATAATAACATAACTATCGTTTTCCTGACCGTTAACTTCATGTGCCTCCTTTTGTATCAACAGTCATTCGATTTGATTATATTAAACTTTATTGTCATTGAACCAGGGACGTGCACAGGGGGGTTGCTCAGGTTGCTTGGGCAACTGCCTATATGCCCTCCTCGACTCAGGTTGCCCTTCCGACGAAAAAAAAAAAATATATATATTTTTTTTTAATCATTTAATGGATGCAGAATTTCATGTAGGCCTAGATAATAAAAATCGCCACTCGAAACATTTCATAAAGTAAGCGTAGCCTCATTCAATTCCGTTCGGGCACTGAGAGTGAAAGTCAGTAGGGGGAGGGCAAACTCTGCCACGCGGCAACAGCCGCTTTTGCCGCCTCCCCTCTGCCGCCCTTCCCCCGTTGAAATGAATGGAGGGGGCGAGTTGCCGCGCAGCGTGTGAAAGCTGCTTTACGTAGCTGCAGCGCTGCACACGACCGGAACACCGGCACTTGTGAGACGACTGCCTTGATGTTCTCGGAAAAGGTGAATTTGAGATGTATAACAAACAAACAATCATCATCACGTTTTATGAAATTAATTACAATCTTCATAAATCCAGGCTCAGTTTGCCACGTAACGTTTAGCCTAAATAATCAGACAGCTCGCTAGCTTGCAGACAAGCAGCCCGTTATCATATAGTCTACACATTTTTTGGTAGGCAAACTAAGTTACATGTCTGCTGATAGTTAGTTTCTAACATTTCGTTTTAACAAGAAGAATAAATGATGGAAGTAATGCATCACATGAATTCTTTCATTCAAAATGGTTCATGCCTAAATCACTATTTTGGGTATTGTTTGTTATTTTTAAGTGAAGCCGAAATGCCCAGTGAAAAGAGGAGGATTCAGGAGAGAGAGAGACAACTAAAGGAGGCAGCAAAGAGGAGCACATCTCTACCCTGTAGTGATGTGCTCCGAAATCCGAAATCAGTGTGGTCAAGTGTGTGACATTTAAAATGTCAATTTGACTTCATAGGATGTTGTTTAATTATGTTTGTGTTCATGTTATGTTCTTCTTCTTCAAGTCATGTTTTTCTGCATTATCGTTAGTAGTAGTTATTTCAGTGTTTTACTTATTTGTATTAATATATTAATAAAGACCCTGTTATTCTCAGTCCTTCAGATAGCCTGTGAGTTGTTGTTTTTTTGGGGGGGGGGGGGTGCCCTTTTTTCAGGTCAGAGCAACTGCCCCTCAAAATTCCTGTGCACGTCCCTGCATTGAACCAAGTAACAGGTACTTGGACAACAAAATGCAAGTCATCTTCTGTAAATTATTTACAAATGGCCATCTCTAATCTACTTGGTTGCACACCTGTCTGAACTTTTATAAACCAATATAAGTCATCAATAATTAATAATAAAACAAGCTTCACATCAAGAGCAAAAAAAATAATAAGGTAAACCCAAAAGGTCTTAAATATTTAGAAATTAAAGATATAAAAAAAGAAAGAGAGGGAAATCTTTGATAGCACTTCCCCTGAATCCCCATTTGGCTCTTCCAAGCATGCAGGTAATACACTCTACTTTTGGAGTTATTCTATGTCACCGCACTTTTAGGGTGGCATTGTATGTAAATTATTGGAATCGGTGAATAAAGTGATATTTGCACTCAAGTTGGACTGATGATTGACATCTGATAGGAATATCTCATGGACCAATGCCAACTTATTGTTAGCTAAAGTACATATTGCAGCTCTCTTTGCATATATTTTTAGCCCCATACCCCTGCTGGTGTAATAGTGCAGGTGTTTGTTGTAAGGCAGGTGGATTTTGTAATTATTCAGTAATAATTTATTACATTTTGTCTGAAACCTTTTATGTTTAAATGTAAGGCTTTACTCATCCCACAATAAATTAAATATAATGTTATTGAGTCAAAATATCTAAATGTGGGGGCTTTCCAAGTAAATATTGATTAGTATGGCTTTAACTAAATCGGCATACTGTATATACTTCTGCCAGAGGGTGCCACCCCTCAAAATCTTCTGTCCCCCTCTTGCCACCCCATGAATATTTTTCTAGATCCGCCCCTGCGCAAGATCCATCGTGAGAATGATCGTACGAGCGTGGATCCATCGTTATCGGGAAACGGGGCCCTGCACAGATCTAGGTGGACACACCCACTAGTGATGTCATATTAGGCCGATTTTCGAAACGGCTTGTAAGGCTAATCACACACCTGGTGGTATAATAAGTCCCCTTTAAATAGGCCGTGTGTGGATTGCCGAGTGTCATTATCGCATCCCATCATGACCTTGGCTCTGCTGCCCAATCAGAAGTTATAGGACACATTTTTGATCCTGTGGGATAATGTTTCTTACATTAACATGACGTTTCATTTAAGTATGGTATGGGGCGCTGTGGATCCACAGGTACCCGGTTCGAGCCCGGCCGAGATCATGACCCATGTCTCCGCCCAAACTCTGACCAAATGTTATGATTACATATATTTTAAATATCAGCAATTGCTGATATTTGCTTGCCTTCTCGCAACGGGCCTGCCTGCCGGGAAAGGTTATTTTATTTATTATGTGTAATGTATAAAGGTTGACGGAATAAATCTTTGTGTCTGTGTGTGTGTGTGTGTGTGTGTGTGTGTGTGTGTGTGTGTGTGTGTGTGTGTGTGTGTGTGTGTGTTCTTACACACTTGTATAATCTGGGCTACCTAAATTAAATCATCATAAAATAGATTGAATTGGGTATTTATTCATGATTCAGAAATATACCAACTATACAACTTATAGTAATGTAAATATTATTATGTTAAAATCTGTATCCTCCAAAATTGTTCTACATAACTGAAACAATTTACAATAATATATAAAATATATTTATATATATACTGAGAAAACCCACATTAAAGAATATAGTGGAATATAATAATTTACGATGGGCTATATTTAAAATAGTAAGGGTTATTTTCATACTTGGTAACTGACAACAGTACAACATTAATGCAGTTCTCTCAGATCTAAAATAGCAGATTATTTAGGAAATATAAGTTCATGTTTGTTTATTTTAATATCAAACAGTGTCTTAGTCTGTTTGATTGACAGGTGAGATGATCAGGGGGAGACCACTGCAATTGTACCTGAGGATTGGATAGAGAGGCTCACTGAAGCTGCAGCCAGTAGCAGAGTAGATATGAACCCTGGCTTCCACATCATAGAAGGAAACCAGACCCTCATCATAATCAACAAACACCCCCACCTTCTGGAGCTCAGCTCTCAGAGGGAGACAGACAACAGGGTCATCTTTTAATTCAAACACATGCTTTTGGATTGATATCCCCCAGCAGCCATTTTTAGGGATCAATGCAATGTTGTTTTTTCTGTTGATGGACTCTCTGGCCACTCCTAAACACTGTACAGACTTATCTTTAACCTGGACCTCAAAGTAAAATCGCCCTGAGGAGAAGCTCTGCCTCGAGAGAACACATGCAGAATTTTTAAATCTCTTAGGGTTGTCTGGGAGTGCCTTCACTGTACGTCCAAAATGTACTTGTTTCCCATCCTCAGACAGGATGAGACAGGGATGAGCTGTATCAGGATCCAGAGTCACATCTACTTCATACTGCTGGACCCTCTTCAGTTCAGCATCACACAGCTTCTTCATCCCCATGTTCAGCGTCTCCTCCAGCTGATCCAGGGATCTCCTCAAGGTCCCTACGTATGACGGAGGACGGACCTCCACCGTCGTCCAGTCCCTGGTGGGTGGAGGATCCTTCAGGGCTCTGAAGGCCTGGAGGAAGTGGAGGTGGTCTTCAGTGTGTGAGAGCAGCTTCACCTCTGCGCTTCTATTGGTCAGATCTTCTATTTCCTGCTCCAGCCCTTTGATGAGGTCTTCAGCTTGTTTCTCTGTGGATTTCAGTTTCTCTTTAACCGTTTGGTTGAAATCCTTCCGCCACTTTTCAATGCAGCGCATCAGAGCGGTGAGGGCCTGCAAACCATCGGCCATCTCTGTGTCTGCGTCTTTCTTGCTCAATTTTACTTTGTCTTTGATCTCCTTAATCTTTTGTTTTCTCTCCTGGATCATCTGCGGAACTTCAGCCTCTATCTTCCCCAGCTGGGCCGTCTTCACTTCATATTCCTTCTTCAGAGGTATAACAGGATGGGACTTGTGGTCCGTCACTGTGCACAACAGACACACACACACCTGTTCAGTCTGGCAGAAGAGCTCCAGAAGTCGGTCATGTTCCTTACACATCCTTTCTTCCAGATGGTCCATAGGCTCGACCAGCCGATGTTTCTGCAGGCGAGCGACTCTCTGATGTGGCTCCAGGTGGGTTTGGCAGTAAGAGGTAAAACACACTAGGCAGGACTTCACGGCCTTCAGCTGGGTCCCAGTACAGAAGTCACAGGGAACTTCTCCTGGTTCAACACAAGGCTGCTCTTTCACTCGTACAGACGTTTTGAACTGAGCAGCCAACTCTGATACGAGGATATTGGCCCTCAAATCAGGTCTAGTGTGGAAGAGCTCGTTGCAAACTGGACATTTGTACTGGGCTTGATCATCCCAGAACTTTGTGATACAGGCTCTGCAGAAGTTGTGTCCACATGGTGTAAAAACTGGGCTGCTGAACACATCCAGACAGATGGGACATGAAAAGTTCTCTTCAGACCAGGAAGTAGGAGAGGCCATTCCTAGACAGACAACAAGGTTTATGTATTGAGCATTTCCATTATTGGTCTTATTACGTAAGGGGAAGATAGGTTTTAACTTCTATCAAAGTTGTGCTATTTTACTCACCTTGTTGGAGTTATTGTTTGATTTTACGCCTGAAAGAGAGAACTGCTTGCACGTCGAGTGACTATGGTTTTTCTGAACCTTAGGTTTCATTTTCCTCAACATGACGTCCTCCCTCTCCTACTCTTACCCCTGGCTCCTCCCCTAACTCCTGGCCCCGCCCCCATTGACTATGCATTGCCCTGACGTCCCAGTTTCACACGACTTTAGGCACATTCTGTGTAGGCTACTTCAAATGCCTTAATATGTGATCTCCTCTTCTTTCATGAATGTTAGGTCTAATAGGCGACTTGTATGGGACTGGGAGCGATTCTCTGGAGAGAGATCCACAGGTACCCGGTTTGAGCCCGGCCGAGATCATGACCCATGTCTCCGCCCAAACTCTGATCAAATGTTATGATTACATATATTTTAAATATCAGCAATTGCTTGGTTTGCTTGCCTTCTCGCAACGGGCCTGCCTGCCGGGAAAGGTTATTTTATTTATTATGTGTAATGTATAAAGGTTGACAGAATAAATCTCTGTGTGTGTGTGTGTGTGTGTGTGTGTGTGTGTGTGTGTGTGTGTGTGTGTGTGTGTGTGTGTGTGTGTGTGTGTGTGTGTGTGTGTGTGTGTGTGTGTGTGTTCTTACACACTTGTACAATCTGGGCTACCTAAATTAAATCATCATAAAATAGATTGAATTGGGTATTTATTCATGATTCAGAAATATACCAACTATACAACTTATAGTAATGTAAATATTATTATGTTAAAATCCGTATCCTCCAAAATTGTTCTACATAACTGAAACAATTTACAATAATATATAAAAATATATATATACTGAGACCCACATTAAAGAATATAGTGGAATATAATAATTTACAATGGGCTATATTTAAAATAGTCAGGGTTATTTTCATACTTGGTAACTGACAACAGTACAACATTAATGCAGTTCTCTCAGATCTAAAATAGCAGATTATTTAGGAAATATAAGTTCTTGTTTGTTTATTTTAATATCTAACAGTGTCTTAGTCTGTTTGATTGACAGGTGAGATGATCAGGGGGAGACCACTGCAATTGTGCCTGAGGATTGGATAGAGAGGCTCACTGAAGCTGCAGCCAGTAGCAGAGTAGATATGAACCCTGGCTTCCACATCATAGAAGGAAACCAGACCCTCATCATAATCAACATACACCCCCACCTTCTGGAGCTCAGCTCTCAGAGGGAGACAGACAACAGGGTCATCTCTAAATTTAAACACATCCTTCTTGATTGATATCCCCCAGCAGCCATTTTTAGGGGTCAATGCAATGTTGCTTTTTCTGTTGATGGACTCTCTGGCCACTCCTAAACACTGTACAGACTTATCTTTAACCTGGACCTCAAAGTAAAATCGCCCTGAGGAGAAGCTCTGCCTCGAGAGAACACATGCAATTTGATGAAATCTCTTAGGGTTGTCTGGGAGTCCGTTCACTAGACCTCCATAATGAACTTGTTTCCCATCCTCAGACAGGATGAGCCAGGGATAAGCTGTATCAGGATCAAGAGTCACATCTACTTCATACTGCTGGACCCTCTTCAGTTCAGCATCACACAGCTTCTTCATCCCCATGTTCAGCGTCTCCTCCAGCTGATCCAGGGATCTCCTCAAGGTCCCTACGTATGACGGAGGACGGACCTCCACCGTCGTCCAGTCCCTGGTGGGTGGAGGATCCTTCAGGGCTCTGAAGGCCTGGAGGAAGTGGAGGTGGTCTTCAGTGTGTGAGAGCAGCTTCACCTCTGCGCTTCTATTGGTCAGATCTTCTATTTCCTGCTCCAGCCCTTTGATGAGGTCTTCAGCTTGTTTCTCTGTGGATTTCAGTTTCTCTTTAACCGTTTGGTTGAAATCTTCCTGCCACTTTTCGATGCAGCGCATCAGAGCGGTGAGGGCCTGCACACCATCGGCCATCTCTGTGTCTGCGTCTTTCTTGCTCAATTTTACTGTGTCTTTGATCTCCTTAATCTTTTGTTTTCTCTCCTGGATCATCTGCGGAACTTCAGCCTCTATCTTCCCCAGCTGGGCCGTCTTCACTTCATATTCCTTCTTCAGAGGTATAACAGGATGGGACTTGTGGTCTGTCACTGTGCACAACAGACACACACATACCTGTTCAGTCTGGCAGAAGAGCTCCAGAAGTCGGTCATGTTCCTTACACATCCTTTCTTCCAGATGGTCCATAGGCTCGACCAGCCGATGTTTCTGCAGGCGAGCGACTCTCTGATGTGGCTCCAGGTGGGTTTGGCAGTAAGAGGTAAAACACACTAGGCAGGACTTCACGGCCTTCAGCTGGGTCCCAGTGCAGACGTCACAGGGAACTTCTCCTGGTTCAACACAAGGCTGCTCTTTCACTCGTACAGACGTTTTGAACTGAGCAGCCAGCTCTGATACGAGGATATTGGCCCTCAAATCAGGTCTAGTGTGGAAGACCTCGTTGCAAACTGGACATTTGTACTGGGCTTGATCATCCCAGAACTTTGTGATACAGGCTCTGCAGAAGTTGTGTCCACATGGTGTAAAAACTGGGCTGCTGAACACATCCAGACAGATGGGACATGAAAAGTTCTCTTCAGACCAGGAAGTAGGAGAGGCCATTCCTAGACAGACAACAAGGTTTATGTATTGAGCATTTCCATTATTGGTCTTATTACGTAAGGGGAAGATAGGTTTTAACTTCTATCAAAGTTGTGCTATTTTACTCACCTTGTTGGAGTTATTGTTTGATTTTACTCCTGAAAGAGAGAACTGCTTGCACGTCGAGTGACTATGGTTTTTCTGAACCTTAGGTTTCATTTTCCTCAACATGACGTCCTCCCTCTCCTACTCTTACCCCTGGCTCCTCCCCTAACTCCTGGCCCCGCCCCCATTGACTATGCATTTCCCTGACGTCCCAGTTTCACACGACTTTAGGCACATTCTGTGTAGGCTACTTCAAATGCCTTAATATGTGATCTCCTCTTCTTCCATGAACGTTAGGTCTAATAGGCGACTTGTATGG
The DNA here is from genome assembly GCF_031168955.1 of Gadus macrocephalus. Taxonomy (NCBI): domain Eukaryota; kingdom Metazoa; phylum Chordata; class Actinopteri; order Gadiformes; family Gadidae; genus Gadus; species Gadus macrocephalus. The sequence goes on from NC_082388.1 coordinate 7,280,080, forward strand.
GACTGGGAGCGATTCTCTGGAGAGAGATCCACTGGTACCCGGTTTGAGCCCGGCCGAGATCATGACCCATGTCTCCGCCCAAACTCTGATCAAATGTTATGATTACATATATTTTAATTATCAGCAATTGCTTGGTTTGCTTGCCTTCTCGCGACGGGCCTGCCTGCCGGGAAAGGTTATTTTATTTATTATGTGTAATGTATAAAGGTTGACAGAATAAATCTGTGTGTGTGTGTGTGTGTGTGTGTGTGTGTGTGTGTGTGTGTGTGTGTGTGTGTGTGTGTTCTTACACACTTGTACAATCTGGGCTACCTAAATTAAATCATCATAAAATAGATTGAATTGGGTATTTATTCATGATTCAGAAATATACCAACTATACAACTTATAGTAATGTAAATATTATTATGTTAAAATCCGTATCCTCCAAAATTGTTCTACATAACTGAAACAATTTACAATAATATATAAAAATATATATATACTGAGACCCACATTAAAGAATATAGTGGAATATAATAATTTACAATGGGCTATATTTAAAATAGTCAGGGTTATTTTCATACTTGGTAACTGACAACAGTACAACATTAATGCAGTTCTCTCAGATCTAAAATAGCAGATTATTTAGGAAATATAAGTTCTTGTTTGTTTATTTTAATATCTAACAGTGTCTTAGTCTGTTTGATTGACAGGTGAGATGATCAGGGGGAGACCACTGCAATTGTCCCTGAGGATTGGATAGAGAGGCTCACTGAAGCTGCAGCCAGTAGCAGAGTAGATATGAACCCTGGCTTCCACATCATAGAAGGAAACCAGACCCTCATCATAATCAACATACACCCCCACCTTATGGAGCTCAGCTCTCAGAGGGAGACAGACAACAGGGTCATCTCTAAATTCAAACACATCCTTCATGATTGATATCCCCCAGCAGCCATTTTTAGGGGTCAATGCAATGTTGTTTTTTCTGTTGATGGACTCTCTGGCCACTCCTAAACACCGTACAGACTTATCTTTAACCTGGACCTCAAAGTAAAATCGCCCTGAGGAGAAGCTCTGCCTCGAGAGAACACATGCAATTTCATGAAATCTCTTAGGGTTGTCTGGGAGTCCGTTCATTAGACCTCTATAATGAACTTGTTTCCCATCCTCAGACAGGATGAGCCAGGGATAAGCTGTATCAGGATCAAGAGTCACATCTACTTCATACTGCTGGACCCTCTTCAGTTCAGCATCACACAGCTTCTTCATCCCCATGTTCAGCGTCTCCTCCAGCTGATCCAGGGATCTCCTCCAGGTCCCTACGTATGACGGAGGACGGACCACCACCGTCGTCCAGTCCCTGGTGGGTGGAGGATCCTTCAGGGCTCTGAAGGCCTGGAGGAAGTGGAGGTGGTCTTCAGTGTGGGAGAGCAGCTTCACCTCTGCGCTTCTATTGGTCAGATCTTCTATTTCCTGCTCCAGCCCTTTGATGAGGTCTTCAGCTTGTTTCTCTGTGGATTTCAGTTTCTCTTTAACCGTTTGGTTGAAATCTTCCTGCCACTTTTCGATGCAGCGCATCAGAGCGGTGAGGGCCTGCAAACCATCGGCCATCACTGTGTCTGCGTCTTTCTTGCTCAATTTTACTGTGTCTTTGATCTCCTTAATCTTTTGTTTTCTCTCCTGGATCATCTGCGGAACTTCAGCCTCTATCTTCCCCAGCTGGGCCGTCTTCACTTCATATTCCTTCTTCAGAGGTATAACAGGATGGGACTTGTGGTCCGTCACTGTGCACAACAGACACACACACACCTGTTCAGTCTGGCAGAAGAGCTCCAGAAGTCGGTCATGTTCCTTACACATCCTTTCTTCCAGATGGTCCATAGGCTCGACCAGCCGATGTTTCTGCAGGCGAGCGACTCTCTGATGTGGCTCCAGGTGGGTTTGGCAGTAAGAGGTAAAACACACAAGGCAGGACTTCACGGCCTTCAGCTGGGTCCCAGTACAGAAGTCACAGGGAACTTCTCCTGGTTCAACACAAGGCTGCTCTTTCACTCGTACAGACGTTTTGAACTGAGCAGCCAGCTCTGATACGAGGATATTGGCCCTCAAATCAGGTCTAGTGTGGAAGAGCTCGTTGCAAACTGGACATTTGTACTGGGCTTGATCATCCCAGAACTTTGTGATACAGGCTCTGCAGAAGTTGTGTCCACATGGTGTAAAAACTGGGCTGCTGAACACATCCAGACAGATGGGACATGAAAAGTTCTCTTCAGACCAGGAAGTAGGAGAGGCCATTCCTAGACAGACAACAAGGTTTATGTATTGAGTGTTGGGCAAAATAACCTGCTGAGCACATCACATGTACATTATAAATATAGCTAACTCCCACCCTAGCTTGAGGAGCACAACACATGGCAGTCACGTTACAATATAGTCAATTTTCAACACATAACACACACATGAGAACATGGTCAGGTGAAGGCCAGAACCAAGGCCCCATCTCTCCTCCCGGCAAATGGTAAACACTCAGACAATGCACCGTTTCATCCTCAGAACGGGAGGGCCACAAGCAGGAGACTCTGTGAGACTCTCCCCCGTCAGGAGGAACACAAAAAGATATACATGCATACACTAGAGCCTGGGAGGCAAGGTCAACCAAAGACACACAGAACCATACACATCTCAAACGCACACACCTCATCGAGAGGAAGATACAGCATAAGAGTGTATCACACAGGAACTCAGCCCTTCTTCTGCAGCAGACCTTCCACGGAGGCGAAGCTCTGGACGAACCATCAGCGCTGATTAGGGACTTAGACATATTCGATTTCTCACGCTTTATGACTCTGTATAACCGTTGCCACTTTACTTAATAAATCCAAGGTCCTCGTGCCGATAGACTTTATTACCTCTCCGTCTCATTTCATCTGGTCCAGTAACTAGACAGACCGTTTTTCCCAACATGAGCATTTCCATTATTGGTCTTATTACGTAAGGGGAAGATAGGTTTTAACTTCTATCAAAGTTGTGCTATTTTACTCACCTTGTTGGAGTTATTGTTTGATTTTACTCCTGAAAGAGAGAACTGCTTGCACGTCGAGTGACTATGGTTTTTCTGAACCTTAGGTTTCATTTTCCTCAACATGACGTCCTCCCTCTCCTACTCTTACCCCTGGCTCCTCCCCTAACTCCTGGCCCCACCCCCATTGACTATGCATTGCCCTGACGTCCCAGTTTCACACGACTTTAGGCACATTCTGTGTAGGCTACTTCAAATGCCTATGTGATCTCCTCTTCTTTCATGAACGTTAGGTCTAATATGCGACTTGTATGGGACTGGGAGCGATTCTCTGGAGAGAGAGAGAGAGAGAGAGAGAGAGAGAGAGAGAGAGAGAGAGAGAGAGAGAGAGAGAGAGAGAGAGAGAGAGAGAGAGAGAGAGAGAGAGAGAGAGAGAGAGAGAGAGAGAGAGAGAGAGAGAGAGAGAGAGAGAGAGAGAGAGAGAGAGAGAGAGAGAGAGAGAGAGAGAGAGAGAGAGAGAGAGAGAGAGAGAGAGAGAGAGAGAGAGAGAGAGAGAGAGAGAGAGAGGAGAGAGAGAGAGAGAGAGAGAGAGAGAGAGAGGAGAGAGAGAGAGAGAGAGGAGAGAGAGAGAGAGAGAGAGAGAGAGAGAGGCCTTACACACTTAGTGTGTACGATTATAATAGTGTGTAAGCTCCTCACACGGCTCTTTTTTAACTGACGCACACAACGGATACTAGTCGGACTACTAGTGGAGGTGCTAGCTCTAGTCAGAGTTTTGGTTTAGGGCTACTTGAAACGGACGCGCACGCACACGCACACACACACACACACACACGCACGCACGCACGCACGCACACGCACGCACACACACACACACACACACGCACACACACACACACACACACAACACACACACACACACACACACACACACACACACACACACACACACACACACACACACACACACAAGGAAGAAGCCGTGAGCGTTGGGCTGTAATGTTAAAACAAAGACTCATTTAACAAAGACACCGCCTGCAAGACTATAATAAATAAATCATTATAAACATCCTCAAGATGCTTGATTAGCAAAAAGAATACAAGCCTAAGTTAACTCAATATTGGTTTTCATATTTTAATAATTGTGAAACAATAACATATATATATTTTATGCCTCATCAGAATGTCCATTCATCCAACCCCTTTTTCTGTTACTGTAATTTACTCATTATTTATTTTAATAAATGGTATTAAAATGTCTGATTAAACGTATTATTTTTATTATTCTTTAATTAGCATTATTACAAAAATCATAATACCAATCATAATTGGACTGATTCTTATTCTCCTCAGTATGGCTCACCCACCGGGTAGAGCGCGTGCCATTAAGGCTCAGTGACCGGGGTTCGATCCCCACGTGGTCCTTTGCCGCATATCCTCAATCTTGTGTAAAATAAATAGTACATAAAATATTAGCAATACACAAATGCAACTTCATTCAATATTGAACATAGATATTGATTTGCTCTTCTTGTAAATATCTATGATAGGCTTGATGAAGTATGATACTCAAGATAAAGTGTGTCTAAATGGATATGAATAGATCAGTTCCCATGAAGCCAAGAATGTTTATTCTTCATCATGGGGAGACCAAGGAAGAATCCTTTCTGGCAGGCAGCCATGAAGTCGTCCACCTCTATCAGTATTTTAAATGGCTGTGTGTGGAGAGCGTCATTATCGCATCCCATCATTCCTTGGCTCTGCTGCCCAATCAGAAGTAGGTTTAACTTCTATCTTGTTCTACTTATCAAGGTATGAGGGTTTTTAACTCCGGCTTTTTTAAAGGTAATTGTAATTTACAATTATAAAAAAAAGTATATTACAATTGGTATGCATCGATACATATGCATAACAAATAAATAAAACAAAGAAATAGTGAAATATAAAACTTTACCAATCAGTGTTAATGTTGACGTGACGTCAAAAAGAGGCTCAACCTATGGGAAGCGAGGACCGGCCGTCCAATCAACCGTAGGGGTGAAGATGTGTTCCGAGTGCCTCCGAGAAATAATGCAAGAAAGCTGGGAGATCTTCGACTTTCGACTCGGAAGCTCGGCGTCCGAGGATTGAGGAACGCACCATGACACGTCGGCTTTCTACCGTACGTCTTGCCTTTTTTAATGCAATTTTTGTAGAAATATATATAAGATATTAAATTATATGCATCCTTATATTCACAACAAATAAATAATGATAAAGGACAAAAAAATAAAACGTTCCCAAACAGTCTTTCTGTCGATGTGACGTCAAGAAGAGGCTAAACCTATGGGAAGCGAGTATCGGCCGTCCAATCAGAATCGTAGGAGTCACACATCCGCCTTCCGCCGCACGTCCTCCTGGCTGCTCTTACGTTTTGTTCGTGAACGAAGTAAGTATTTTGTGGTTTACGCTTTTATTTCGTATTTGTGTCAGACAGTTATCACCTATTTCACTATTGTCCGTTCCATGCTGACAAGCACATCCTTTTATTATCATATAGCGCTGTATAACAGTTACAATTGGTATTTATTTTGGGCTCTTAACCACTTGTTATTGGTGTCAACACAGTTATCGTTAACATCTGACCAAACGTAGTTTCCACACCATTAAATTGTATGTACCCACATATTTTCAAGACTCGAAAGTGATTAGGTGTAAAGCCTGGAACGAATTGTAATTGTGACTTCGTAGTACCTAACGTTAATTTTGGAAACACAACTTGTGTTCTCGCGATAACAACGCAGGCCATAGTTCGGTTCACCTGTTACTAACGCTAATAACGAGGAGATAGCTGTCAACAAAATGTCAATTCATTACTTTATACTTGTGTAATGACCTTATTACTTTGAAATCTATGCAAACTTATTTGGATAATGGACCCAAGGCTAAACCTTTATATGACATTGGTTTCATAAACATTTTAATATTGCTCGGCAGGTGAGCTCGCCATGGCGTCGCGAGAAGGACCCAGGGCCACGGGAACGGACGGTAGCGACTTCAAGCATCGCGAGAGAGTGGCCGCCCACTACCAGATGAGGTGGGTGACGTATGACGACCTCTAAAAGGTCATGGGATGGTTCTGATGAGCGCTTTGACAGCACTTTGCTGTTGTTCTTTTTAGGAATAACTATCTATGGGATGGTAGCCTAAAGGTGGTAGTGCTGCTCCAATCAGGTTTTAAGTATTTGGCTGGAATGCCATGTAAATGTAAGATATTGTGTATATGTAAATCGATGGTGGGCCAGCTATTGACATCCATTATATTCCAAACAAGTGTTTGTATGTTGTACGTCCTGGCACTTATATTGTATGTTGTACGCACTTATCGAGTGTCATACTTAGTTATAGTACTCGGTTGTGTAGCTTCTTTCCTAGCCATCTTTGTTGTATGCGGGAATTGGTTAACCGAGGAGGGGTGTGACGATTCACTCAGCTCACGATTGGATACGATACACGATATTGGCTTCACGATTCGATATTATAACGATATTTTGAACAAAACTTGAATGAGGAAAATATATTAAGTTTTGTTGTTTATTTTAGAAATACACCAAATATGCGAAACAATGCCATTTTCCCTATGTTTCCATGGATGTCGATCGCCGCGGCAGCTACTTAAACATCGTGACATCATAGCAGTGCGACACAGTGTAGCCTGCTCAATAAAAACAATAAATAAATTAAAAACAATAAAAACTGCTCCATCAAGCTCCCTCTGCACGTCTTCCTCCCCAAGAATGCAGAGGATCGTCTCCACCTCCTTGTTACCCCAATTTAACGTTTTGTGCAACAGGTTCATTGTCAAGAATAATACCTTGCAACTGTGTAGCTCAAACTTGCCGGCACCCTTTCAGGCGTCAGTACCCCAACGGAGGAGTACTGTGAGGCGAGTGCGAGACGAGTGTGGCTCAGTCCGGGTCACGTCCACTTTTGGCGGTGGAAACGCGTTCCGTGCCACACCTTTGCGAACTGAACCGACCCGCACCCTGCGGTGGAAACGCGCCATTAGTCTCACCTCCGTCGAGGGTCCATGAGAGCCGAACCGGTTCTTTTGTGTGACGTAAACAGGCTGCTGGCCACTGATTGGCCAAAGAGTGACGCCACTGGACGAGCGCGACGTCCAAGCCTGACGCCCGACACCAGGTGTTGTGCCGAAAATGAAATCCCTGTCTGAAATCGCAGCTCCTCTCCGTGTTATAGCAGTGTTTGTATCATATCTTCACAAGATGAGACACTAACACAGAAAATGATATTTAAGATTTCTTCTTCTAATGAAAAGAGGGTTTATAGTTTTTAAGCAGTGTTTATATCATACCATCACAAGATGAGCAACTTCAAGAAAGCATTTTATAGGTGACCCACAATGTAAGATATCCCATTCACGATAATGACCTACGGGGGAACTTAAATACGTTATAGTTTACAGGTCATACATGTATGCATGATGTGACCCTAGAAAGCACAGACAAAATATGAGAACGCGCGTTCACGCGGAGAGGGGGTGCGATTTCTGACGGGGATTCCATTTTCGGCACACCGGCATCTTAAAATGCTAGCATCAGCGTTCAGTCAATGTGATGATTATTGAACACCGCAGGATCAGTGTGCAAGAACACGCCGTGGACCGTGACAGAGGTGGAGACGCTCCTGTGTGTAGCCCTGTCTGTTTTTGTATCTTGTGGATAAGCATGCGCAGTTTCGCCCGTGGGTGCTATGCGACCCATGCGACCCGCCCACATATCTATATTTTAGATGGAAACACGCCGTGTGTGGAACCCATCCAAGTCATGCTAGGTCGTGGCGAGTTGAGCTGGTACTGTCGGTGGAAAAGCGGCATTAGCCGATTCATTTTTAAGTGCAAACTTATGACCATAAATAAAGTATGAAAAAAATAATATATATTGCGAACCATTTTCTGTCTCAATGACGCACTTCGTCACGTTTTAATATCGTGATATTTTTCGTGGCACGAAATATCGTCACACTCTATAACCTAGTGATTGTTAGTGCTTGGCACTTGGTTCTATGAACATCCTTGCTGTACCGACAGCGATTTACTGTTGTTTCTCCTTCTTCGGACAAACATCAAATATTGTAAATCAGTTTGGATAAAACCGTCTACTAAATGCCCTGAATGTGAATGCAATGTAAATGTTTACAAACTAGGTCGTTTTAGACGTTGTGTTTATTCATCAAATATTCTGTCTGTGCTCACGGACTGATTATTCTTTATTCTTCGTGCATTACCACCTTCCATAAGTGGCCCTGGTTAGTGTAGTAGGGATTTATTTTAAACGTGTTATCGGCACACAGCCATTCACTTCTGAATCCCCTTTGTATGAAGGTACATGGAAGGAGACTGTCAACCGAACACAAATGACCTTTCTCTCTGGCTTAGCTCAGGAGGTAGAGCGGGGTTGACTTGTAACCAGAAGGTTGCTAGTTGGATCCCCTTCTCCTCCTAGCGTCGGTGTCGGTGTGTCCCTGAGCAAGACGCTTAAAGATCTCCTATTATACTACTTTTCTTGTCTTCATTTCTTATTAATGACTCCTATGGAGCAACCTCACACGAATCACAGCACAAAAAATGATGTCTATTTTCGGGAAACTCTTCCTCTCACCTGGGCGCTTTCAGCGTTCTTTGTCAACACTCGGCTTCGTCCTTCTCCGCCCCCTCGCCCCCCTCCTGCCAACCCCACTCCGTTGTGATTGGTTACCTTCCGGAAGAGCATGTTGCAGCATTACCATACATGGAAAATCAGGATTGTTCTACGTGGATAAATCCCGGAAATTTGAACAAGTGAATGGCGAGCGGCGTTCCTAGCGCTCTGCGCAGCCATCCCAGACGGTCAGCAGGGAACACGTCAGAACGAAAAACTGAAGTACAATTCTATGTCACTTTGTGTAAAGGGTTAGGGTTAGGGTTAGCCCTTGAAATGTAAACATCGTTCCGTTCATTAATCTCCGCATAGCACTCTTACTCCCTGTCATTCTCGTTCACAGAGACAAGCGCGCATACATGCCAATGGTGCGTGGGTACACTACCACATATTGGATAAACCCGCATAACACTGATATACTGCACACGCACTGACAGCGGATTCGCCCGCTCCTCCTCTCAACGCGCCTACAAAACAAAACCCGAAGCAGCGGGTTATTTGCGATTAATGTGAAATGCGGTTATAGTTTATATATATTACAGTGTTAGACCCCCCCAGCCCGTTGTGCCGGCGATTTGAGGAAGTGGGCCGGTCCACTTTGAAATGTATTTTGTGGGCGATTGCCCGATTACGCGAATGAAACGCACACCCCCCCCTTTTCCTATTTATTCTTTCTTTTCTTTTGCTTTGATTCTTACTTTTGTGAAGCACATTGGGTTGCCTTTCTGTATGAAAGGTGCAATATAAATAACTCTGCCTTGCCCTGCTTTCGTCTGCCACTCCGCAGTGTGGCGCTGAAGTCCGAAGTCCGCAAGCTCAACATCGTCCATGCCCTCATCTGGCTCCTGATGGCCGCCCAGGTAAGGGCTGTGTTGCTACGCAAATTTTGATCGTAATTTCGATTTTTGGGTCAAGCGATCTCCAAACCAATATAATAGAGTTTAAACGTTTTTTTTTATTTATGTATATTTTCTTTTAATTATGTATATTTATTTTATTCATTAAAATAACAGCTGGATACATATTTGTACGTTATATTTTTTCAACATTTTGTGTATTCTTTTAAGGGGAGATTTCAAAGTTAGTGTTTTTTTGGAGAGAAATTATGAATGTATTTATCATGTTTTCAAACCTGAATAATCGTGATTTCAATATTGACCAAAATAATTGTGATTATGATAAGATGAAAAGTAGCAGGATACTACAAAAGTATCAGGATGCTACGTTTGCTAGCATCCAACCCCAGCTGGCCTCCACCATCCAGCCCCCAGCCCCTCTCTGCTCTCTCCCCATCCCCAGGTGACGGTGAGCCAGCTGGGCCTGGTCTCCCACCGCCTGGTGGCCCAGCCCTACCAGTGGGAGTACCCCTACCTGCTCAGCATCGTGCCCTGCGCCCTGAGCCTCCTGGCCCTTCCCCGCAACAACATCAGCTACCTGGTGCTCGCCATGATCAGCGCCGGGCTGTTCTGCGTCGCTCCGCTCATCTACGGCGCCATGGAGATGTTCCCTGTGGCACAACAGCTCTATCGCCACGGCAAAGCGTACCGCTTCCTGTTCGGCATGCCAGCGGTGACGGTGATGTACCTGGTCGTCGTGGTCGCGGTGCAGGTGCACGGCTGGCAGATCTACTACAGCAAGCGCCTGCTGGACCAGTGGTTCACGAGCACGCAGGAGAAGAAGAAGAAGTAGGGCGGGACTTCCTGTTATTCCAACAGGATGGGCGGGACTTCCTGTTGGGATGGGCGGGATGTCTTGTTGGAGTGACGGGAATTCCTGCCCTCCTCTGCGAAAACCGTTTGAGGGGTGGTTTTGTGGAGGAGGGCGGGACTTCATCAGGATCAGGTTAAGTTCACGAGTACCCAGGGGAAGAAGAAATAGGGCGGGACTTCCTGTTTGGCTAGCGGGAAGTCCCACCCTCCTCTGAAACAACCATGTTTTTGTGGAGGAGGGCGGGACTTCCTGTTTTATAAAAGACACACCCGTCCGGGTGGACTGATGATGATGAAGGACGCCTGACTGATACAGCCAATCTGAGCCTCAATTTTTTTTGTATTTATGATTCCGCTAACATTTTTGTCTTCGGATGTTTGAATGAAACGTGGTTGGTTTTCCGACATATTGGGAAAGGCTGGACTAGCACACTGCTTCTCATCTCGGACGTTAATAAATGCAGTCAAGTCGTCGACAATGCTTGTTATTCTGTCTCTGATCTGGTTCAAGTATGGGTTCATTTAGATTAAATATGAACCTGGATTCAGATTTAGGTTTAGGGGTTAATCCTGTTGCGCTAAAGTTGAATCCCGAGTTTCAGAATCCCCAGGGTTATGTTCGTGAAATCCTACGTTTAATCTTGGTTTCAACATCTCTACTCACCCAATGAAAGGATCTTCTCCACCAATCATCACAAGTGGGCGTGTCCATCTATATATATATATATATACGCTGGATAGATGAGCAACGTTTGCCACAGTCCACTGAGTAGGCTGGTAGACTGTTCTGTCCAGTGTATATCTAGGTGGACACGCCTACTTGTGATGTCAGAAGTGGTAGTTTTTCAAAACGGCTTGTAACGGCTAATCACACTCACACCTGGTGGTGTAATATGTTACCATTAACACTCTTACCTTTAACCTTGAACCCAAGGCCCAATTTGGAAAGTCAAATCTCCAAAACTTTATGCCACCTTTTCTTAACCTTTTGTGGAAAATGTCATCCGGGGCGGGGAGAAAAGGTGCTTCCTTTCGGACATTGCCCTACGGCAAGTATGGCCTGTTGCCATAGGATTATGATGTTAAGGATTATGGGTTACAAATATCTCCTCCACATTTTTAGAATTCAAACCTTTCCTCAGAGTATTTCCGGGGCATCTTGTTAGGAAAGGAAATTTCCTAAGCAAAGAACAGAATCCATAGAGGCCCCAAATCTCCAGTTCTCAGATGAGATTGAGTTTTTTCAGCCATTCAGTCGTTCATCTCAGTCGCTCGAACCCGATATGCTCATCGCAAAGGCTGCGATTTGCATATTTTGCATATTTTTGAACTGTTAAGATTTTTATTTATTATTCTTTTACAATTCAGTAGTTAAATAAAGATGTTATATCAAGACATGCATCAATTCCTCTCAACACATAGGCCTGGCCTAAAGGAAAGAGCAGTTTTTGTTATGTTGAGTGCTTCCTATGTTATGTCGTACTACAGAATGATTGATAGATTGTTTAGTGAAAAATACAGAACAACACAAGGAGAGTTTGGTTATCGGGACTTGAACCAATGTCACAGACGAGATCATGTCTTCAGACAGTCTACACCTGCCTTCTACGTTGCGCCATTTAAATGTACATTAAGGGCATTTAGCAGACGCTTTTATCCAAAGCGACTTACAATAAGTACATTTGTCATAAGAAGTGAAACAATATATCGCTGTCAGTACAGTAACGATGTTCATAGAACCAAGTGCAAGTACAAACAATCGCGAGGCTAACCCATTCCCTGTGTACAGCAGTGATGGCAGCTAGTACTTAATTGTGTGCAGATGCTACACAATTAAGTACTATAAATAAGTGCCAGGACGTACAACATGCAATGGTGGCCGGAAGGGGCTGGGTGGCCATGCAGAGTCGAGGTGAACTCTGAACAGGTGAGTTTTGAGTCTTTTGCGGAAGCTGGTGAGCGACTCTGCGGTCCTGACATCGGCGGGGAGCTCGTTCCACCACTGAGGCCCCAAAACCGAGAAAAGTTGTGACTTTGCTGATCAACCTTTGCTAGCTCTTAGCGATGGCGGTACCAGGCGTCCAGCTGAGGTAGTTGAGCGGAGGGATCGAGCTGGGGTGTGTGGCATTACCAATGCTTGGAGGTAGGCAGGGGCAGCTCCATCGACTGCCTTGTATGCCAGTACCATCGTCTTAAATTTGACGCAAGTTACTACAGGGAGCCAGTGGAGGTCCCGGAAGAGGGGGGTCACATTGGAGAACTTGGGTTGAACTTGCGGATGTTGTAAAGTGCAAATCTGCTGGATCGGGCCACTGGAGTGATGTTTGCAGTGCAGGATAACTGATTGTCTAGTACCACACCAAGGTTTCTGGCAGTTGGAGAAGGAGATGCACTGATGTTCTCAACAGTGACCAGTAAGTCCATGTGTGGGCAATCTTTCCCTGGCATTAGGTGCAGCCAGTGGTGTAGTCTATTTTATTGTAGTTGGTATACTGTGATGATTCCCTCCCAGCCTCGTACAAACCCGTCCCACCGGTACGTGTACGTGTGTGGCGCTTATGGGGTGTCGCACCACACTCACCAACGCAGGGGTCTACAACCCGCTGATTTAAGAGTGTAACGATTATCAACAATCATGGAAAGCTGAATAGATTTCAGTTTTAATAACAGTATAAACAAATAGAACACAAAAATGACAAGTTGTCCTTTGCATATCTATAGTAGCAATAGCACACGCTAAACGAGGACAAAATCTACTCAAAATAATTGAATGAACTGTTTACAACCATGGCTAACCAGTGCATGAGAAGGAGATGACAGGAGACTAATGTTTCAATCTTTCACTTGCTCTAATTTTAGCTCTTGCTGTTGTTATCTAACATACCATACAGTAATTGAATTGTGTAAAAGTGTGAAATTACTGCACCTTAAAAATGACCATGAATTAGCTATACTCTCATTTGCATAGTGATTAACATAATGAATTTCAATTGTGTATACCAACTGCATGTTGGCTGACATTTACCTAACTTTTTTTCCCTCCACTCTAACCAAGGATGCCTGTTTTTAAATTCCCTAGCCTGACACCCAGTCCGAAAGGCTGGCCAGGGGTTCTCATCTAAAAGTAACAAGGAGATATACAGTGGGATTAAAACATTGTCTTCTGTTGACTACTTGTTATGTGGTTTACACATTAATATGGGAGGACTGGAGACACACACACACACACACACACACACACACACACACACACACACACACACTTTTCTGTTGTGTCTTTGCTAGTCTCCGTAGGGTAGTGGCATCTGCTGCTGCAGGGTCAACTTGCAACAGCAAGTTGAACCTGTGTGTGTAGTTTGCTTTTCAAATTGTATTGTTGAATGTTATTGTAGCCTGGGACAAACACGTGTTTGTGTTGTGTTTTTTATCATTTTATCCAGTTGTTTTAACTGTTATGCCAATTGTTCCCGCGTTTAACTTTCAATCTGTGTGGGTTGCTAATCACAGCGCGAGAAGGAGGGGCTCGGCCCGCCAACTAACATGCAGAGATGCAGGGGCAACTTCCCCTGCTAAAAGTTTTTTATTGCAGTTATACCCAACCGGTATTTGCGAAAAAATAAACACAGAAGTGAAAGATCTGTCACAAGACGATTGATACGTATCCGTGCACATTTTTAAGTGGGTATACGCAAATCCTGGTGCGTTCCTAGTGGGTATACGGCGTATACCTGCGTAACACGTAGACTACACCACTGGGTGGAGCTCAGTCTTGTTGAGGTTAAGCCTCAGGTGATGGGCAGTTGTCCAAATGCTGACGTCTGCCAGACATTCCGATATGCGTGTTGCAATCAGGGCTTTGTCAGATGAGGGGAAAGAGAGAAATAGCTGAATGTCATCAGCGAAGCAGTGATAGGAAAAGCTGTGTGATGTAGTTACAGAGCCCAGAGATCTGGTATAGAGGGAGAACAGAAGAGGCACCAGTACCGAGCCTTGAGGGACACCAGTTTCAAGCGTGCAAGGTTTTGACAAGGAGCCATTCCATGTTACCTGATAAGTTTTATTCGTCAGGTAGGATCTGAACCAGGAAAGGGCAGATTCCGCAATGCCAAGTTCGGCGAGAGTGGCAAGGAGGATCTGGTGGTTCACCGTGTCAAATGCTGCGGACAGGTCAAGGAGAATGACGACCGATGAGAGGGACTCAGTCACCACGAGGAGAGCCGTCTCAGTGGAGTGTGCCTTCTTGAAGCCTGACTGGTGAGGGTCAAGCAGGTTGTTAGATAAGAGATAGGAGGACAGTTGGTTAGCAATGGCACGTACCAGTGTTTTAGAGAGGAATGAAAGAAGAGATACCGGTCTTTAGTTCTGGATTTCGGTGGTATCAAGGGTCGGTTTTTTGAGGAGAGGCTTTATTCTGGCAGTCTTGAAAGACGCTGGAACAATGCCTGAAGTGAGGGAGGAGTTGATGAGCGCGGTGACAAATGGCAGGATGTCGCTCGAGAAAGCCTGGAGGAGAGAGGAAGGGATAGTGTCAAGGGGGCAGGTGGTGGCATGGTTAGATGTTATTATTCTGTTGTCCTCGTCGGAGGTGAGAGGGATAAATTGGGTAAAGACGGGGGGATGAGAGGAGGGAGGATGGTGGCAGGGATAAAAGGAGCTAATGTCCCTTACCTTCTGGGTAAAGTAGGTAACAATGTCATCAGCAGTGAGGCAGGAAGGAGGTGGCGGGGAGGGAGGGGTGAGGAGGGACGAGAACATGGAAAACAGTTTCCTGGGGTTTGAGGCGGAGGAGTTGATTTTGGTACCGTAGAAGGCAGATTTGGCTGTTGACACAGTGGAAGGGAAAGATAGAGATAGATCGTTCGGACAGTCTGATCTCTTCCATTTCCTCTCAGCTGCCCGCAACTGCTCTATAAGTCTGCAGAGATTCGGACAGCCAAGGAGGTTTGAGGTTACAGCGGATGGTGACAATGTGGGGACTAGAGAGGAGGGGGGAGAGAGGAATTCAAGGGGAGAGAAAAAGCAACAAAGTGATGGTAAGACACGGGGAGCGGGGTAACAGAGAGAGCAGAGGTGCGGCAGGACCTTGTGAATATCAGGTCGAGTAGGTTCCCGGCCCTGTGTGTGGGAAGAGAAGGGGAGAGTGTTAAGTCAAAGGAGGCGAAAAAGTTGGTTAATTCAGGTGAGTGCAACTTCTCTGGCAGAATGTTGAAGACTCCAAGGATAACGAGTGGTGTGTCATTTTCCGGAAAGCAGCTGAGAAGGGCATCCATCTCGTCATAGATGTCACGAAGGGGACCTGGAGGACGGTAGATCACCCCAATGAAGAGCTTGATGGGAAGAGTGACAGTGACAGTGACAGCGTGGAGTTCAAATACAGAAATGCGCCACTGAGACGCACAGAGTAAAAACAGTTATACTTCTTCTTTCCAAGTCTATTCTAACGTAGACTACAAGTATAACCTTCAAGCTTTTTACTCTGTGCGTCTCAGAGAAACTGAGATAAACGATGTTCTGATGGTCTTGCTGGAGATATGTTGCTGCAGCTAAACACTTTGCTGAGAGAGGGTGGTTGATAGTTATTTTTAAATTTTATATCCTTAGACCATTTCCCAGTAAGAGGTGCCTCGGTGGGGGTGCTGTTTCCTATCTGTTCTGGGGACAATCCCGATTTCTTCCACGCTGGTTCATGGGAACAAGGGTCAACTGGAGGGATGAATTCTCTCAGAAGTTCATTTCGAATGATTGTCAGGGCAAATTAATTGTTGTGAATTAAGTCATTCACATCAATCAATTCACATAGACAGTTATTCACACTCATTCATTCACCATACAGTCAATCACACAAAACCATCCGAGGCAGGAATCAAACCCATGTCTCCAGAACAGATACTTAACAGCTCTATCACCTGCAACACAAAGGCACCAATAGTGACCGGCTGAGAGTTTTTCACTGACTTGACAATTCACATGGCATTGATTCAAAAGAGCCAGTGTGTTTGAAGGATTACATTTTGACTTGCTAGCAAGGTGGTTTTAGTTTTTTTTAAAAGGGCTTTCATCCGTGGGACACATAATCTACAGCAGGGGTCTTCAAAGTTTTCCAGGCCAAGGACCCCCAACCTGATGGAGAGATGGAGCGGGGGGACCCCATACTTATATATTGTATAAAATTGTGTTTTATATTAAACTGGTCCTATAGTGCCATGTATAAATGTACCTTGTTGTTTTGCATTCAATACTAAGATATTCTAATAATAAACAGGTTCATATATTCATGTTTTTATTTGAAACATATGCAAGGTACAGGGTGGCCATGCCACTGCCATTCATAAACATAACATAACATAATAAACTGATACCTGCCAAGATCAACATTGTCTGTCAATTGCATGAAAACTTGCATAAAAGCTATTCAAATGGACATTTTTACGACATAAATGTGGAACCAAAAATTTGTGGTGTTTTTGGTACCACTCCGCAAGTAGTCCCGTAATTTAACAACCCCAGCGTATCCGGTTGCTAAGTGACGTCAACGACTTTGGCGGACTATTTCTCTGCTGATCGCTTATTTCCCCGATAATGACCGGCGTTCTGTACATTATCCCTTCCATAACAGCACTCTCTCTCCCAACAGTCTTGGCTGCGCACTCTCATCCAAATTCGTTTGCGGTGGAGGAGGGGGTAGATATAATCGCTGTGCTGTCCTTCTTAATTGAAGGAGCAGGCAGAGAAAAGCACTCTCCTGCTGGGCTTTCATTAAAATCAAATGCATAAAAATGTCGCAGCCAGTCCAGATGTGTCAGGTGTGCGCAAGAGACATACAGATGCTCGCTTACCACTTTTGTAAATGCCATTGCCTATCTATAGTACATTCGGATCGCATGATAGGAATCCGATTAGAAATCGGATCAAAAGTGTCTGTGTAAACGCGGCTAGCGTGTTCTTCATGTTCATGTTAATGTGTATTTAAAGACATTTCTATTTGTGGAAAAATTTCTAATCAACCAAAACTTTTGCGACCCCCCTGCAGTAGGCCTACCTCCGCAGACCCCCTGTTGAGGACCGCTGCTCTGAACCATTGGGTTACGTCAGCCAGCAATAGATGTTTTATATTAACATCTTCGAGATTTCAAGTTAAACCTGCATGGTATCAGCAGTCAATGATTAGTTCTTCGACAACGAATAAGTGACGGCCTGAACTAAGAGGAGATTTGAGGTAGGAGAAGGGTCAATCATTACTGTACTGAATACTTCCACCCATGGAAATACAAAGAATTTCACAATATCAGACATACTTTAAACCAGGAGTCAGCAATTTGCAGTGGCTCGCTTAGCCAATGCACTCCATTAAAAACCGATTAATAATGGATTTTTTTCTTTCAAATGGAACACCTGTTTCGAAATCAAGGTGATTTTTTGACACTAAAATAACATAAAAATCACATCCTCCAACTAAAATGTAACAGTGAACTATAGGCTAGTTCTTTTATATAACTAGTTATGCACATTTTATGCAATTTTATATAACTAAACATTAATATACGTTTTTAACTATGTAAAACAGTGCTTTTATATAGTAGAACTGGTTATAACTATATATAGTATAACTATATAAAAGCATATAGTATCATACGAAAAAACACATGTAGACTATAGTAAAAAGGTTTTATTTATGGTAGGCCTATTGTAAAAGCACTAAATGTCAAGTAAACCCTTTTATGTAAGGGATTATGTATAGAACGCCAGCCATTATGTAAGGGATTATGTATAGAACGCCAGCCATTATGCAAGGGATTATGTATAGAACGCCAGCCATTATGTAAGGGATGATGTGTAGAACACCGGTGTTACACCGAATTCTGCGACCCACCGAAAAGTGTAACCCCATGGGACGGATCTTTCCTTTCTTGATACAAACGTTAATTCTAAGCAGCATTTTACACGGTAGCCTTTAATAGGAAATGCTCAAAGGTAAAACAACTAATTAAACACTGACTGTAGCTTTTTATGCAAGAAGCAACGGTGATGGTTCATGGACAGGAAGGATATCGAGGCGTAGTCGTGGTGGGGAGGGGTTGCAGTTCGGTGGTCTGAGGATCTCGTCACTGCTTTTTGCAGATGATGTGGTCCTCATTGGATCATCGGCCTGTGACCTTCAGCACTCACTGGATCGGCTGGTGGCCGAGTGTGAAGTGGCTGGGATGAGGATCAGCACCGCTAAATCTGAGGCCATGACTCTTAGAAGGAAACCGGTGGATTGCTTACTCTGGGTAGGAAATTAGTCCTTAGCCCAAGTGAAGGAGTTCAAGTACCTCGGGGTCTTGTTCGCGAGTGAGGGTACGATGGATCGTGAGATTGGCCGGAGAATCGGAGCAGCGGGGGCGGTATTGCGATATTGCGATCCCCCCGTCAGAGCTGGTCAATGTGGCCCGGGAAAGGGAAGTCTGCTTGAGCTGCTCCCCCCGCGACCCGACCCCGGTAAGCGGATGAAGATGAGATGAGAGATGAGATAATTATTAAAGTATTTGAATTGTTTTATTATGTTGGCAAGCAAGAAGTAGAATAAACGGGATCATCGCCTCAAGGTAGGGCAATAAACAGTTTGACATGCCCGGCTCGTAGAAGCCACGAGCAGGGCATATCAAACTGTTTATTGCCCTGCTTCTCTGTGATTATCCCTTACTAATTCACCGCCGGAAGTTGGGAAGGGCCCATGCAAGTGAACGGAGTGTTCCACTGCATTGAGGAGACCCGTGTAATAAACTTAAGTAACCGCCACAAATTCCATGCCAACCCTGGTAAAAACAGATTTAAATATGGGTTCAAATTGTGAAACTGAGATTTAATAATCCATGATCAAACCTCATTATGTTGGCAAGCAAGAAGTGGAATAAACGGGATAATCACCTCAAGGTAGGGCAATAAACAGTTTGATATGCCCGGCTTTGTTTCACTAGGTAGTGAAAGCTAGTATAATATCATGTATAATATATATATTTAATGTTATAATGATAAAACCACAGTAATGTAAATTAAACATTATTGTTTACTTGACACTGTTTCACTTGGTAGTGAAACACAGCTCAGATTAGTTTTAAATGTACATTAATACATTTTAAACTGTACTCAAACTAGATATGGGTGCTAGGGTAATATAATATCTATATCTAAAAAAGATTATCCCTGAAAATCACTTAACTAAGAAGACATCACACGACGAACCAGATACATTGTGTCAATACAGACATGCGGCTATCTTTCTGGACACCAAAATAACAGAAAAATGAACAAGTCAGAGATCAAATATCTCAGACTTTTAATAAGCAAGGTCAAAATCCAACTTTATACGATTTCTAAAACATGAAGTAACACAAATTGCATTGCATATTGAAGCACATTGTAAAAATGTATTCTTATAATCTTCTCAATATTACCATAATTACAAAATATAAATATATAATGGGATTATATTATATTTGCATCAGATAAAATTTAAAATGTAATCTCTTTCAGCATGACAATATAAAAACCAAGCAAACATCTCCAGAGAGACTCACAATGCAAAGAAACACACATTTCCTCACACCAAAATCTTAACATGCCTTATACATGTAAAAACAGGACACACAGTCACACATACCCACACACACACTTGAGATAGAAAGAGACAGATGCAGAATAACACACATAGCACATATACAAACACACACACCTTAATTACCAAAAACAGGCCATACACACACACACACACACACACACACACACACACACACACACACACACACACACACACACACACACACACACACACACACACACACACACACACACACACACACACACACACACACACACACACACACACCTTGGATACAAAATCAGGACACACCCTGTCCGAGAACACAAACACATATGCCTCCACCAACATACATTCCTTCGATACACCCCCCCCCCATCGGCACTACATAGTAGTGTACAGGTGATAATGTTTCATTGAAACGACTGGTATCTTCCCCACGAGGGAAGATCTCTTAATAGAACGTTGGACTGTCTGACTGACAGCGTTTATGCATTTTCGGAGCGGTTAGGAAAAGCGCGTAGTAGTTGTGGCCCTTGATCATCTTCCGTACCTGCGGGGAGGGTGGAGGGGGGGGGTCACAGAGATTATCATTATTGGGCGAACAAATGAAAAATCGTATTTTCTATTTTCTTTTTTTAGGGTCAGCGTTAGCGTGGGTGCAATCAACTCATTTATTTGTCGTTCAAACGAAAGCCAATGGTTTCCGAAGTTTGCTCTTTTAATCGCTTTCTAAGATATTCAAGTTTATGTTTCACAATGAATATCAAATCAGGCCTTTCCTGGGCAGCAATGGCTTTCCATAAAAGGGCATGGCCCGATTCAAAAGCCGATCCAATATATAAATAACTGACAACAGAGAGACAGAGACAGAGAGAGAGAGAGAGAGAGAGAGAGAGAGAGAGAGAGAGAGAGAGAGAGAGAGAGAGAGAGAGAGACAGCGAACCTTGTCCCGGACGGGGCTGTGGGGAACCAGGTGGGCGGGCTGTTCGTTCTCCAGGTTGCGGGCCCCCGGGTCGGCCCCGGCCCTCAGGAGCGTGTCCAACGGCGTCAGGGCGCCGGCGTCACGCGCCAGAGAGCTGACGATGTGCAGCGCCGTGTTACCGCTGTACGTCTGGGGGGGGGGGGGGGGGGTATTAGTGTGTGCCGGGCTCTGCAGGTTGGTGCTTGGTATCGTGTTGCCACACCGTGGCCAAATTTCACGATTGAAATATGAAAACCTTTTAATAATCTTGGGCTGTACCTTGTTGCTCTTTTTAGATTCATACTGTTTCTTTATATTTATTCTTTGCATTGTTAAGGAGAGCTTGGGATACAAACATGCCATTGCGAGCTAAGACTGCTTTGAGTATTATGTTGTGCAGAACGGTATGCTAGGTGTTGGTCGGGATGTGCCGCCCCCACCTTGTGGTTGATGATGGAGGAGGAGGAGGGGTGGTGGAGGAGGAGGAGGAACAGCTCTCCCTGCGCCTCCTCCGACGCCAGGTGGAGAACCGTCTTCCCGTTCTTGCGGTCCTGTCGGATGGAAAGGGTTAGTTTAGAGAGACAGAGAGAAAGGTAGAGAGAGAGAGGTAGAGGAGGGGGGGGGAAGGGAGAGAGAGAGAGAGAGAGAGAGAGAGAGAGAGAGAGAGAGAGAGAGAGAGAGAGAGAGAGAGAGAGAGAGAGAGAGAGAGAGAGAGAGAGAGAGAGAGAGAGAGAGAGAGAGAGAGAGAGAGAGAGGCCTCTACTCTGGTTTGAATCCCTCTTGCCTGGGTGGTGCACTGAGCGCCCATGAGCAGCAGCGTCCTGACGCAGGCGGCCAGCTGCCCTTGACGACGGGCGATCTCCATGGCGACCAGCGGGCACCCCTCCCCTAGCCGCCGTAGCTCCCGGACCAGGGTGTTGTAGGAAGTCACCGCCACATGGAGAGGGGACAGGCCTACAGACAGACAGACAGGTCAGACCTTTAAACAGACAGATAGACAGACAGGTCAGACAAAGAGAGACACAGACAGACAGGTCAGACCTTTAGGGGGACAGACAGACAGACAGACAGACAGACAGACAGACAGACAGACAGGTTAGTCAAAGAGAAAGACGCACACAGTCAGACAAAGAGAGACAGACGGACAGGTCAGTCAAAGAGACGGATGGACAGAGAGTTCAGACCTTTAATGGGTTGAGGGGAAAATTTGCAGAAATGTGAGGAAAACACAACAGTAGCGTAAGGAACGGTAAAAAGATTTCGGTTTATTTAAATCTGGACTTTTTTTCGGAGGCTGTGCGCAAATAAAATGCTAATTAGCTCCTTCACAGAATGATTAATGTTGTAATATTTGGGTCACATTTCATTTCCACGAAATATGTTAAAACCTTGTATCTTTATTAATCTGTTTATTTATTTTCTTACTTAATTCACATTTCAACCGGTTTGTAAGAATGTCGTCAACCTTCGTGATTTAACAGCTCAACGTTAGGAAAGGTTCATAGATGGGCAGGAAACGCGGTTTAATTTAATTCAGAACTTTTTTTCCCACGACTACGGCGCAAAAGAAGGCAGCTGGCTAATTAACAGACAAATATCAGAACATTTGAATTACATTTAATCTGACATGTTTCCTTGACATAATGCTTAAAAACTAAGTATTGTTATTATTTTGTTAATTAATTGTTACTTTAATTCGATCTTGATAAAGCACCACTCACCTTCGTAATTCAACAGCTCCACGTTTATTGGTTGGCAGTTTCCGAGGCAGAGGGTCGTTTGGATGATCTGTTCAAATTAAAATAGAGTGTAAAATATACAAAGCCTTTTAACCCTCATAGGGTGTTCGTGTTTTTGTTACACAGGAGGTGCTGCTGGGTCTGGTGGACCCATTGCATTTTAGGCCTTTTAATTCAACATAATCAAACTTTTTTTTTTTTAAATACTCACCAGATGGTTACTTCATCCCAATTGCAAGTAATATAAACAACACATATGTTAAATTTGTTCACTTTACCTTTGTTAAATCACATTTATGAATAGAGGTGCCACTCGTTTTTGTTTCTTTTTGCATTAAAATGCAACAAAATAAGGAAATGCCTCATAAAACAGGCATAACTGGGAAATAATCAACATCATTAGAAATTGAAACATACTCAATAACATCTGTCTGAACAACACATTAAAGCCTTTGAACACGGCCATTATACGTATATCAGACTATACCACACATGAGGGGCAGAGTCTCACTGTGTGTGTATTGCATATGTATTTTTTGCACTGGTTGCATATATTGTGTTTCTCTGTCCATCATGGGTCCACACACTTCACAGCGTTTCTTTTTGGCTGACGGGCTGGTCCTACATCTGGCTGCTTGCAGGTTGTTCCTGGGGCTGGCTGCTTGCGGGTTTTTCCTGGGCCTGGCTGCTCGCGGGTTGTTCCTGGGGCTGGCTGCTTGCGGGTTATTCCTGGGGCTGGCTGCTTGCGGGTTGTTCCTGGGGCTGGCTGCTTGCGGGATGGTCCTGGGGTTGGCTGCTCGCGGGTTGGTCCTGGGGTTGGCTGCTCGCGGGCTGGTCCTGGCTGCTCACGGGATGGTCCTGGGGCTGGCTGCTTGCGGGTTGTTCCTGGGGCTGGCTGCTTGCGGGTTGGTCCTGGGGTTGGCTGCTCGCGGGTTGGTCCTGGGGTTGGCTGCTCGCGGGCTGGTCCTGGCTGCCCACGGGATGGTCCTGGGGCTGGCTGCTTGCGGGCTGGTCCTGCCTGCTCACGGGATGGTCCTGGGGCTTGCTGCTCGCAGGCTTGTCCTGGCTGCTGAAGGGCTAGTCCTGAGGCTCTTTTACGTTTCGGAGCTGGCTGATGCTCATCCTCCTCTTCAAACTCTGAAATGTTATCCTCACTTTCCGAACTTATTTCCTCTGCATCACCATCAAAACCCTCTGTCTCTTCAAATATCAGCTGTAAGGCAGTCTGAACAGAGAATTGCTTTGCCATCTTGATCAGTTGTGGTATGGAACCACGCTGACAGAGCTTTTTTATAGTGTCAGGTCCCCAAGCTTGATAGTGTTGGGTGCTCCAATTTTGCAACCTTGTGCGGGAACAGTGGGTGCACACTGTGGGTGCTCACACCAAGGGCCCATTCACCTGCTTTACTCTTTCCCCCTCTCTCTTTCACACACACACACACACACACACACACACACACACACACACACACACACACACACACACACACACACACACACACACACACACACACACACACACACACAGAGGAAGAAGGGAAAATGAGGGTGCACAGAACCTATGATTTCCACACTTAAACTAGCTCCGGGTCCACTGGACCCGAACACCCTGTGTGTAATAGAAATGTGATGGGGGGGGTATACAGGGGGGGGTCATTGAAAATGTTTTCTGATTCATGTTCCTCACAGAAAATGAGCCAAAGCCAATGAATCTTAGTTCAAAATAATAATTATTTGTATCACTTTTATAAAGCTAAAAACTGAAAACGGGTCCCACAGACCCGAACACCTTATAAGGGTTAAGAGACATATCGTAAGAGGAGAGCAGAGAATACAATCGAGGAGGTGGATGTTTTCACCGAACACATTCTGAAAAGTGAATTTACAGGGATGATTTCTTCACAGCTTTGTAATCTACTGTTTCAATTTTTGTCTTTGCTCAATAAATTCACATTACGAAATATGGGAGGATTTTATATGAGGTCTACAATCTGTGTCCATCTGAACATGTCCTTGTTTGTTATTCCATAGTCTCACTCCTTTCTTTCCATTATAAGCCACGGTGAAAGAAAGTCAGTTACCACACCAGCAGAATGTATCACCAATATCTGCATATTTGAAGTCTCTTCACTGCCTTGTCTTGTGTTGCGTCTTTGTATTGTAATTGTAATCACTTACTGTACTCACTTATTGTATGGCGTACTTAGTTATAGTACTTAGTTGTGTAGTGTCTTACCCTATCTCTGTTGTGTACGGTGTATGGGTTAACCGATTGTTAGTGCTTGGCACTTGGTTCTATGAACATCCTTACTGTACTGACAGCGCTATATTGTTCTTAATCTTTCTTATTACAAATGTAGGCTACTTATTGTAAGTCGCTTTGGATAAAGTTTCTGCTAAATGCCCTAAATGTAAATGAAAAATTACGATAAAATATTTGTTTGTAGTTATTTTTCATCCCGTTGTTGTGATTACCTCGAGGGTCAGGGCGTGGCCGTTCTCAGCGCACACGTGGAGAGGAGAGCGACCCCAGCGGTCCCTAATGTTGACCTTTGCCCCCAGAAGGAGCAGGTCCTGCACGATCAAAGGCTGGTTGGTGATCACCGCAATGTGCAAGGCACTCTGGGGAAATTAGATAAAAAGAGTGTCGTCGGGCAGATTACTTAAGTCAGTCAGCAGAAGTATGCCGTTCTGCGCCGCCATCAAACTTTAAGTTATATTTGTCACGTGCAGACGGTCCCGGTGTTTTGAAGAGAGAGAGAAATGAAGGGAAATAACAAGTTTCGAAGTTTCGACCAATCAAGTTTGAGTGGGCTTTGGTTTTGTGTGGAAAAAACAACCTTGGAACCCACCAGCCATTGTCTGACAACAATTTTTATTAAATTAAAGAAATTTAATGTTTTACTTTTTATCAATTTGATATTAGTTTATAGAGATGACCCAACATTTTGTATAGACTTGTGAGATAGGAAGTTTCTGTAATACGGGCCCAGGTCTACACAAAATTTTGGCTTTATCTCTCCCAGAAAACCAATTGAATTGTCGTCAAACGATAGCCAATGGTTCCCGAAGTTTGCCCTTTAAATATCTTATTCAAGCATATAAACAATTATATACATAATATTTATGTAGTTATACACATATGTTTATGTTCGACTATACATATGTTTATGTATATAACTACATATAATGTTTATTATACATAAACTATCCAAGTGTATGTTTCACTATAAATATCAAAACAAATCCTGGCCTTCCATTAAAGGGCGTGGCCTGGCCTTCAAAAATCACATTAAATAACTGCCACTCCCGTGCCAATTTCAGTCAATCTTTGAATCAGTTATTCATTCATATGCTTTATCAGATTAAACCGTTTCGATGACCCCATCGATGCTACATTTCAATGAGCCTACCACCTTAGCCAAAATTACTAAACCATTCATGTGATCCGAGTAAAGGCTTAGCTTTAGCTATGGTTTCATGTCGACGCAAAGCAAGGATGTGTACGGACCCCTTAGGTCCTTGCGGACCCTCCGTGCATCTACCGCAAGGTCCCGACGTGCGGTGTGCCCCCCAAAAATGTTAACCTTGCATCGAGGCGACACAGCAGCAAGGACTGTGATTGGTAGCCTACGCTCACTAAAACCCGACGCAGATCCAAAACAGTTTCAGGAGTGTGTCGAAGTGTCTGCGTGGTCCTTGTGTTGTGTCCAGTGGAAGTGGAACCATAACTGAGCCTTTAAAGTGTAGCCCTACAGACCTGACCGTTGTTCTCGTTGGTGTCGATGGATCCAACGCTCTTCTTAGCTAGAGCGTAGGCAAGCGCTCTCTTTCCCTGCGCCACGGCGATGTGAAGACATCTAGGAATGGAAAATGACAGGAGGAAATAAATCAAAAGGTTGGAAAGGGTCAAAAATTATATAAAAACACAACGTTTGTGTGTATCGCTTTACGTGTGTGTCTTTATGTTGGTCTGTGTGTATCTCTTTATGTTAGTGTGTCTCTTTATTTTAGTGTGTGTGTCTATTTATTTTAGTGTGTGTGTTCGTCTTTATGTGTATGTGTGTTTGTGTCTGTCTGTCTGTGTCCATGCATATGTGCTTGTCAATACGCGTGCGTGCGCGTCTGCCGACACAATCTCAAAATACGAGGCCATTTCACAACTTAAATAAATAAAACTCTTAACCACATACGTGTCTCCGTCTTCGTCCTGAATCCTCAAAAGTGACTCCGTCACGGCCCCCAGCCTCCCGCTCTCGCGCATCACCTGCCACTGAAACAGGCTCACGGCTCGACCGACACTCTCGGGCTCCGCGGCGGGTAGGTCCAGGCCCCGCTGCGGCGGAGAGCGCTCGACGTACGGCTGGCAGATCGTGGAAACACCGTCGTCGAGAAGGTCGCAGCGGGAGACTTTGCAGGGTGCGGCCTCGGCGGTTGACAGCGGATCGGCGCCGGGTTTAAGAGCAGGGTTCGCAGGAGGTGGACGGTTACCTCCCCACATGTAGGGATGAGTGAGGGCGTCCCGGGGGCATCTCTGTCGCTTCGCCTTCATCCATGGAGAACGAGGAAAGAGTGAGAGGGACACACACACACACACACACACACACACACACACACACACACACACACACACACACACACACACACACACACACACACACACACACACACACACACACACACACACACACACACACACACGTTTAGCGTTGTTTGGTGCGAAAATTAATAGCTTTTACTATAATGTTGCTACAATAAAATATAACAAATAGGCCTAATATTTGTGCATGATATGAAAAATAGATACGAAATAGAATATTTATTTTATTTTATAAATGTATTAAATTATATATGAATAATATAAATAAATAATTTTAAATCAATACAGATAGTAGATATAAAAAACAAATGCAAAGTAGGCCTAAGTGGTTACCGGTTGCGCCCCGGTGGTTCTCCGGTGCAGCTCGATGAGCTCTCGGACAGTCAGCCTGCTCCCGGTGTGGGTGTGGCCCCTCGCGCTGACCGTCTGGCTCATGCCCCCCCCGTGCGTACCCCTTGCGCTGACCGCCTGGCTCATGACCCCCCCGTGGGTCCGCCTCGCGCTCAAGGCCTGGCTCATGGCCCGGCCGTGCGTCCCCCTCGCGCTGGCCTGGCTCACCCGTGCGTCGCGCGGTAGAATAATCAATAATGCGCGGTGCCCTGCAACTATACGATCGACCAACTGCTTTGGGAGGGTAAAATAATAATTTAAAAGAATTGAAATAATAAAATAAATTCTAATATTAAATAATAACTTAAAAATAAAATAAAAATGATGTATGTATAGGCCTAAAGTAATATTTTACATGACTGATACGAGCTGCTCTTCTTAGGTCCTGTCTGTGTTCCTGGATGACTGTTTAAAGGAATGAACCAGACGAGGCTTTAAGACGTCGAGTTGACTCACCCGAGATTCATTAGAACTATTTCTTCATTCCAAACGTGACCGCACAAGATATCTGCAATATGAGGAAGGAGGAAACAGCGTTCAAAGAGTAAATCCAGTTTGTATTTTTTTAAGCACCTTCACGTGTTCACGACGTGCACTTGGATTCTGGGCGGGATAGTTTCGCAGATCTAGAGTCCAAAAAAAAAGTATGCGACTGCCCCAAAACCATATGAACAAAAATACAACAGACCTTTAACTTAAAGTCTATCGGCTCAATTTTTTAATTGTATTAGATCCCTTAAATTAAATGAACCTTCAGTAAAGCTAGGCAGAATTTTGACCAGACCAAAGGCGCCAAAGGTGGTTTGAAACTCTTAACCCGTCAAAAAACAAAGGCATTTTCAAATGCTCCCACACAGGTGAACGTTTACTCCCTTATTGAAGATGCCAGGCATGAGGAAATGTTTTGGGGGCTTTACCAACTGTCAAAACAAGTTGGAACCAGGCTATGATTAGGCCTACGTATAGCAGCAGGAAGAACATAGCATCGCATGCAAATTAAGTTACACAGTGGTTTAGCTACGGGTCTATAACCCGCGGCTCGGGAGCCGAAGGTGGCTCTTTCACCCCTCTGCAGTAGCTCCTATCTTTAACTATTTTTTTTTTAAATCTCAAAGGGAACACCTCTTAATCTGGAGATCAAGGTGATACTGCGACACTAAAATAGCAAAATAAAGTGTTTTAATATCTTGTAAACGATCTTACACCCATACATTTTATAAATGCAACAAACTATCGGCTATTGGTTATTTTATATGTAGTCTAACTAAATATAAAACTTTAAATGTGCTGTGTTATCCATTTTAGTGGCCGAATAGGTTTGGTGGCTCCATGAATTTTATTTGGTGGGAGAGGGAACAAAAATGGCTCTTTTGATAGTGAAGGTTGTCCGCAAGGACGTGTAACCAAAACAGCCCTTTAATCACCATCGATCCTTAATCCTGCCGTTGTAACAACGCTTGTGTAAATGACTGGATCGAATGTCGCACAATATATTTGTATGCATTTATTCACTGGATGCTTGGGTGCGGTTTCACGATGGCACACACACAGCGACATTCTGAAACAGGATGCATTTTCAGTGTCATGTGCGACGGTTTGCCCTAATAAAACAATCCACTAACTATTTACACACACAGACGGGAGAGAGACACACACAGACAGGGGAGAGAGACACACACAGACAGGGGAGAGAGACACACACAGACAGGGGAGAGAGACACACACAGACAGGGGAGAGAAACACACACACACACACACACACACACACACACACACACACACACACACACACACACACACACACACACACACACACACACACACACACACACACACACACGTAAAGTGCTCTGAATGACGATTGTTTCTCGTTCGTGGAACACCCAAGTGCAGAAAGGTAGGACAGACAAATAATAGTTAACATTGACGAGAACTATAACAATAACTTAATTACTCTTAACCAGTGCCGAAAAACATAAGTCCCATCCCTGTTTTCCATTCACATTTACACTTAAACCAAAACGCTTTCAGAAAGCTCTGTGTCAGATCGCGTTCAGACCTTAACCTAAATGCTGTGTTGTTGGTGTGCGAGCGCATTCCCATTCATTGTCTATGTGCGTCTTTCACGTCACAGAGGAGCTCAGCTCCGACCCCCCTCTCCGAACTCTCCGTCCAATAGGAAGCATCTGTACACTCCGGGGTGGTGAGGTCACCTCTGGGTTCCGGAAAGAAATTTAAGGGAAGGAGAGAAAACCAACGACTGCTATGGGGGGGGAACGAGGTCATTTTGGCGGGAGACCGTTGTCCCCTCTGCTCTCTCCCGGGGGTCTCTCAGGGTTTGACCTTAGCTGTGACCTACAATGAGACAGGGGATAAAACATTATGACATTAATAATTAATTCATGATACTTTTCTTAAAGAAATTACAATAATATTTTTTGTATTTTTTAGGGAAACTTGCTTTCAAAAAATGGGTTCTAGTTAACATATATATTTAATATGATTAAATATATATATTGTCATTAATTTATAAAAAATAAAAAATACATTCAATTTGTACCTGTGGTCGTGACTAACCACATATGTTAATACCGAAATTGCAACACACTCAGTCGCCACGGCAACCACAGTGTACACTGACCTGCGATGTATTTGGCGCCGACTAGCATTAGCATGCTGCCGATGATGTAGAAGCCGAGCGGGACGCTGCAGAAGATGCTGGTCTCGCCTGATGACGGTGGCGTGTTCCGCGATCCGGTGGCCATTTTAGATCCGGCACATGGATGGGGGAGGAGCAATCGGTTGAAAATAAACTGGAGGATTGTCACCATTGCTGAGTTCCAATATCCATACTATCTGCACTCATTATACTTCAGGGCTCCAGACTGCGACCAAATGGTCGCAATTGGCGACCAAAACTTGAGTGTGTGTGACCGAATTTCCCATCTGGTCGCGCATGTGCGACCAGTAAATTTGCCCTTTTTTTTTTACACGTCAAACGTGGAAGGGGCGCGTCAATGAATCCGGAATCTTTATTAGGCCAATGAGTGTGAGAAGGATAGGGAATGGCCACTCTAAGTGCTTAATGTGTCGAGGGGGAGGGTCGTAGAGATTATCGAGCGCGCATAAACGTCTGTGTGAAGGAGAGGATTTCACACAACCTGCTACGTGCGTTTACAATGAGCAAGCAAACTATTGCCTCGTTCTTCCGACCTTCAGCTAAGATAAGATAAGATACAACTTTATTAATCCCCCGTAGGAGAAATTTGTTTGTTGCAGAACAGCCCAGCAGCAGTGGAAGGACACAGGATAAAATAACAATGCAATAAATACAAAGTGCTAATGCATAAGTAGACGCTTATAGTTAAAATAGGGACAAAAACAAGACAAACAGAACCAACATCAAGATGGGTGATGCATATACACATATATACGCATACCTAAACACACACACATGCATATGCAAACACATAAACATACACAAACACAATCATCATCGGGCACTGTTGAACAGCCTAATGGCTGCCGGCACAAAGGAGCACCTAAAGCGCTCCGTCTTGCACCTGGGGAACATCAACCTGTGACTGAAGGTGCTCCCCATCTGCCACAGCTCAGCATGGAGGGGATGGGAGGGGTTGCCCATGATGGACTTGAATTTGTCCCTCATCCTCCTCTCCACCACCACCTCCAGACTGTCCAGCTCAAGTCCCACAACAGAGCTGGCTTTCCTAACCAGCTTGTTGAGTCTGTTTGACTCCCCAGCCTTGATGCCTCCTCCCCAGCACGCCCCAGCAAAGAACAGCGTGCTGGCTACCACAGACAGATAAAAAAAATAAAAAGGCCTAGTGTGCCAGTGCAAGTCATTCCTGCACGGGTCTTATTTTACAAACCCCGCACCCGCAATACCTCAAACCGCATCCGACCCGTGCTCCGACAATAGCCCGACCAGACCCGCTACAAATTGATATCGACACCCGACCCGCACCCGATGGAAAATTTGAAACATTAGGTGGGAATTACACTATCTGGTGTTTGGCTTGGTGCTCTGCAAAAAAAGCACATCATCCACTGTTGACGGTTTTAGTTGACTCCTCCGCTCCTGAATAACATATCCAGCACCGGTGAAGTCTCGCTCGCAATCGCAAAACCCGCGCCCGACCCACGCTGTTCAGGCGTCCGACCCGACTCGTTTCATCCAAAGTGTGCGGGTCACCAGAACCAGTGCAGGACTCTGCTTCAGGTGCCATAAAGGGCTTTTCACACGTTTGTCCGGCCTGATAATGCATTCTCAATGGAGAGGCGAGCGGGCAGAGAGGAGGCTCAGCGTCCTGTCAAGCGGCACGACAAGCGGGCGCACTCCCGTGAAACTGTCGCTTCAGTACTTGTCGAAACCATGCATGCTCAAACCTGGAAACCGTTGGGATAGATGAGAATCACAATTAAATGTGACACTGAATTTGAAACAGCACATTGTAATTTCTGCATCTATTATCAAAATAGTTATTAGTAATACAGTGACAATTATTAGAAATGTGAATATTTCGAATAAGTTTTGGTTGCTCCCCTAAAATTTTCAGTTAGGGGCCACAGTGCTCCTAGTTAAAAAAATAAGTCTGGAGCCCTGTACTTAGTTTGAGTACGTAGGGCGTTCCAATTAAGATCGGGGCGAAAAGAAGTGTACTGAGATGACCCGGATGGTGTACTCAAAACAGTCAAACCGCGGAGTGTGGATCGATGTACATGTTTGGTACTCAACGGCAGCCATCTTAGCTATGTAGCGGAAGAGGCGGAGCCAGGCTGAGCCAACGTTGGCGCATTATCAAGAATATAAGGCTGTAACAAGGCTCTGCTAGGGTAGAAAAATGTAATATTGCATTCTCTGCCTATCTTGTTCAGTGGTAATTTATGTATAATCTTTATAATAATAACATTTTGTAATAAATAAGGTCATTATCAACAAGGACTATTGAAACTAATAATGATAAGGAATAATTGGTACCATTTTTGGACAAAAAACGGACCAAACCTGATTGGACATTTAATTAAAATGCACACTTAAAAATAAAATCTACGGATCCTACCGTTGCCGTTGGCGACGGGCTCTGTCGTCTCCCAGTTCTTGGATTTTTCCACCGCCTTCTTCCAGCGTGCGTACCGAAATTCACTTTCTGCCGAGCGAGAGTGTACCAAAAGGAAAAACGGTGTCACGCACATAAACTCATAATTTTAACCGCAGTTTGGTTAATGATCGCAAACTCCTAATCCGAACCAGAGTTTCTGTGAAGGCAAGGCAACTTTATTCGTAAAGCGCTTTTCATACACGAGGCAGACTCAAAGTGCTTCACATAAAAACATCGTCATGCAATAAAAATAAAATATAAATTAAGATAAGTTTAAGATTTAGCAGAAAGCTAAAGCAAACATCCACCAAGTTGAAGTAATGAAATAGAATAGATAAGTAAAATAAAATAAAGAAAAAGTAAAAAAATAGAAGTGCGATATATTTAAAGGGGACCTATCATACCACCAGGTGTGAGTGTGATTAGCCATTACAAGCCGTTTTCAAAATGTCCAGCATTGTGACATCACAGGTGGGCGTGTCCACCTAGATGGGTGACGGATAGATGAGCAACGTTTGCTACAGTCCACTGGGTAGGCTGGTAGACTGATCTATCCAGCACACATCTAGGTGGACACGCCCACCTGTGATGTCACAATGCTGCACATTTTCAAACCTGCAAAGTAAATACAGACATAAAAGTCTGTATTTACTTCAAAATTGTTTAAAAGTTGGGGGCAAGTCTTACTTCCTCAGTTAACGATCACAAACTCCTCAACCAAACTTCAGGTTCCGTTAACGTACCCAAACTCCTCATCCAAACCCCAGTTACGGTCAACATTCCCTCATAATCAGAACCCAAGTTTCCGTTATTGATCCCGAACTCCTAATCCGAACCCCAGTTTCCGATAACGATCCCGAATTCTCACCTTCGGGGTTGATCTGCGGCTCAAACTTCTCGGAGGTGACCTCACTCAGGTCCTCAGGCCGCAGGCTCCACACGCTCACGCCCTCCGCTGAGCCGGCCGCCATCGCCGCGCCCAGGGCGGTGGTCTCCGGCATTGACGGCTTCACTGCGTAAAGACAAAAAACAACCCCACCCGCCCGTCACCATGACAACCTTTAACCTTAAACAGGTGACATATTCTACCACCAGGTGTGAGTGTGATTAACCGTCATAAGCCGTTTTGAAAATCTGCCTCTTCGGGACAGACAGGTGGGCGTGTCCAACTAGATGTATGACGGATAGATGAGCAACGTTTTCTATGGTCCACTGGGTAGGCTGGTAGACTGATCTATCCAGCGCACATCTAGGTGGACACGCCCACTTGTGATGTCACTAAAACACAAAAAGAGGCAGATTTTCGGCTTTTAACGACTAATCACACTCACACCTGGTGGTATAATATCTCACCTTTAACCTTTAAAACAGGGGTGATGAAAGCAAAACCGCGAACGCGTCTCGGCCTTGAACCTCTGTCCGTTTTGGATTTCCAAGGGAAGGGTCGACCAAAAAACATCTGGAAAGCAACAAGACGGACCTGTTGCGTTCCAATACGCTTGCCAATCTCTCCAGTACAGAAGGGAGTTTTGGTGACGATAACTTTAACGGTCATCTGCTCTGCGATGATGACTCGATAGCTAAAACGCAGACGACCGCTTCATAACAGTAGCGATCAGATAAGGTACAGAGACACTGCATCTTACGTTGGGGCGTCTATTAGTGGTATGCAGAGGAAACAACCCCCCCCAAAACCCTAACCCTCAAGTATCGAAATACCACAACATTTTGATAATAGGACTTTGTTCCCATTTAAGTTTTGAATGGATTCTGCTGTGTCTCTGACTCTTTAGTCTTTATGTCACTGTCCAATAGAGGAGCGGTAGCTCATTTGCATATGTATGCAAATGAGCCGTCACTTGGTAACATCCAACAGCTAACGTTCGCTGATCTCACCGACGGGGATGCAAACCAAGCCAACAGATGATTCAAACCAAACTAACAGATGCTTCAAACCGAGCTAACAGATGCTACAAACAAAGCTAACTCTAGCTGGTCTCACTGACAGGGATGCAAACCGAGCTAAAGGATGCTACAAGCCGAGCTAACAGATGCTACAAACCGAGCAAACTGATGCTACAAACAAAGCTAACACTGGTTGGTCTCTCCGACGGGGATGCAAACCAAGTCAACAGATGCTACAAACCGAGCTAATAGATGCTACAAATAAAGCACTCGCTAGCTGGTCTCACCGACAGGGATGCAGAGGATGTCGGCCTGCAGCTGCATCAGCAGTCGGTTGGAGGTCATGCCCCCGTCCACCTGCAGCTGGCTAAGTGGGATGCCGCTGTCCTGGTTCATGGCATCCAGGATCTGAAGGAAAACAACAAGAACAACAACTCAGTCCCGACGAGAGCTAAGCAATTAGTAGAATTTTGCTTGTGATTTTGATTTCTGATTTATTTTAGGTCAAAATCTCCAAACGAATATAACCAAGTTTAAACAATTTTTTACAATTTTAATTAAGTATATATATTTTATTCACTAAATGTTTTGTACAGAACAGCTGGATACATATTTGTACATTATTTTCTAGTTTAACATTTTGTGTATTTTTTTAAAGGGGAATTTTTCAAAGGTCTCAGTTAAAAAGGTTTTCTTTTTGGAGGGAAATACTGAAAAATAATCTTGATTTCAATATTGACCAAAGTAATCGTGATTATCATTTTTTCCATAATCTATCAGCCCAGGTCCCTGCACACGGCCAAGTTCGTGAGCCGTTTAAACCCTGTGACTGCAAGCGACGAATCGGATCATCATGAATGAATGATTGAATGAATGGATATACGTAAATGATCATCAAAAATGTACGGAATGAATTAATGAATATATAGGATCAACAAAATCGCAATTCGATTTCGTCAAACCGAACAGCCCTAGTCAGCACATGGTGTTCTGCGTTACTGCCGAACGATTTGGGGAAATAATCGAATTGCGATTATTTCGACCAATCATGCGATTTAGTATGCGATTTTTCTTTTTTAAAGTTCCTTATGTTCTGGGTTATTCACTAAACATGCATTGAATCATTCTATAGTATGACCAACACAACACTGGAAGCAGTCATTATATAAACTGCTATGCAGAGTTCAGGTGAACTCTGAACAAGTGAGTCCTGAGTCTCTTGCCGCTAATCAAAGTCAGCCTTAATGTCAATTACTTCACATGTAGACATACAAAGCAATCGAGATGACGTTGCTCACTATCCCACGGTGAGATCAGACAACACTAAAAGTAAACAGACAAGACAACACTAAAAGTAAGCATTGAAGTGCACAAGAGATAAGGATAA
The DNA here is from genome assembly GCF_031168955.1 of Gadus macrocephalus. NCBI lineage: Eukaryota > Metazoa > Chordata > Actinopteri > Gadiformes > Gadidae > Gadus > Gadus macrocephalus. Next base: position 7,316,174 of record NC_082388.1, read on the forward strand.
TACTAGAAAGATAGACAGAAAGATAATAAAATCTAAGAGAAGCAGCACACGTTTCAATACAAGTTAATTAGAGTTGTGGTAGTGAAAAAAATGTCAGTCTGTTTTGGGGGGGGGGGGGAATTCAGCTTTCTGACAGCTGGTGGATGTCGCTGAGGGGAGAGAATTTCGCTTCCTTGACAGCCTGGTGGATGAAGCTGTTTGTGAGTCTGGTGGAGCGGGCGCGGAGGCTCCGATACCTTCTCCCAGAGGGCAGGAGGCTGAACAGACGCCAGCATGTGGTTGGCGTCGCTCACAATCATGGTTGCTTTTCGGGTGTGGCGGGTGATGTATGCGTCTTTCAAGGAAGGGAGTTGTGCACCGATGATCCTTCCAGCTGGGTTCACCATGCGTTGCAGTGCCTTCCTGCTGCATTCAGTGCAGCTCCCGCCCCCACACAGTTATGCAGCTGGACAGGATGCTTTCAATGGTGCCCCGGTAGAAAGTGACAGGGGGAGGAGCTTTCGCATGCTTCAGTTTGCGAAGGAAGTAGAGGCGCCGCTGTGCTTTCTTCACCTGTGATGCAGTGTTGGGGGCCCAGGCGAGGTCCTCACTGTGCTGCTTCCTCTCTCCACAGCAGCACCGTCGATGATCAGTGGTGGCTGTTCGGCGTGGCCTCTCCGGAAGTCAACAACAATCTCCTCGGTTTTGCTGACATTAAGCAGGAGGTTGTCGTCTCTGCACCACATTGTCAGAAGGTTGACTTCCTCCCTGTAGTGGGTCTCGTCGTACCTGGTGATGAGACCCACCAGAGTTGTAACGTCCGCGTACTTCACCGTATGATTTGCACTGTAGGTGGGTGTGCAGTCGTGAGTCAGCAGGGTGAAGAGCAGGGGACCGAGCACACAGCCTTGGCCCCTTTGCTGAGTGTGATGCTGATGGAGGTGTTGTTGACGACTCGTACTGCTTGTGGCCTCTCACTGAGAAAGTCGAGCAGCCAGTTGCAAAGGGAGGTGTGGAGCCCCAGCTGGTCCAGTTTACAGATGATTGTTGTGGGATAATGGTGTTGAATGCTGAACTGAAGTCTATGAACAGCATTCTCACATCCAAGTCTGTTGAGTCCAGGTGGGTGAGGGCTGGATGGAGAGCAGAGCAGATTGCATCCTCTGTGGACCGTTTGGCTCGGTATGCAAACTGAAAGGGGTCCAGGGTGGGGGGGGGGAGGATGGACTTGATGTGTGACATGACTAGCCGTTCGAAACACTTCATGATGATGGGGGTCAATGCCACAGGGCGATAGTCATTGAATCAAGATGGAGCAGGTTTCTTTGGCACAGGTATGATGATGGTGGCCTTGAAATGTGATGGAACAGCAGCTTGTCTCAAGCTGTGTTGAAGACATCCTTAAGCTCCTCTGCGCAGTCGTTCAACACACGGCCTGGAATGTTGTCTGGGCCCGTTGCCTTGTGGGAGTTGATAGTGGAGGGTGTCCTTCAAACTGGCAGCAGACAGGAACAGAGCATGATCGTGGGGGGTGGGTGAAGTTTTCTCTGGGTTTGTATTGTTTGTGGCTTCAAACCGTGCAAAGAAGCTGTTGAGGTTGTTGAGTTGAGAGATGTTGTCGCCTGTAGCGCGGGCTCGTAGTCCGTGATGGTCTGAAAGCCCTGCCACAGGCTCTGCGCGTCTCTGCCGTCTTTGAAGTGGCAGGTTATCTTTTTTGTATTTTCCTGTTTTGCTTTCCTGATGCCAGGTTGGCTCTCTCTGTTCTCAGGCCAGTTTCATACCCGGATTTGAAGGCGTTGTCTCTGGTACTCAGCAGCCGGTGGACATCCCCGTCAGCCATGGCTTCCGGTTAGCCCGAATGACGATGGTCTTTGTGCGAGTCACATCATCGATGCACTTCCTGATGTAAGAAGTAACAGTGTCTGTGTACTCCTCAATGTCTGTTTGGTTGTTTTACGTGGCTGCCTGTTTAAACATTTCCCAGTCTGTTGTTCCAAAACAGTCCTGAAGAGTAGAGGAGGCAGGCACCACACGTACCTGCTTCCGAACCGGTTTGGAGACTTTCACTCTCTGTCTGTAGGCTGGCATGAGCATAACAGTGATGTGATCAGAGAGTCCGATGTGGGGCAAGGAGGAGGCCTTGTATGCTCCTTTGTGTGTAGTCTAGACCATATCCAAAATGTTATCTCCTCTTGTTGTGAAATTAACATGCTGGTAGAGTTTTAGAAGGACAGTATTAAGATCAGCATGATTCAAATCTCCAGCGAGGATGAATCCATCTGGGTGTGCCGTCTGTTGTTCACTGATGGTCTGATACTGTTCACAAAGTGCCGCATTCCTGTCGCTGCTGGTGGAGGTTGGAGGGATGTACACTGCGATGGCAAAATCGCAGTAAACTCCCTCGGTAGGTAGAAAGGACGGCACCTTATGATCATACTACCGCAGCGTCACGGCACCACACATCCCAGATGTTAACACAGACCCCGCCACCTCCAGTCCGTGTTTTGGTGAAAACAAGCACACAGCAGTTACTCACTTTACGATTCGCTGACCTCAGCAGTCGTATATGGTCCATTTTATTGTCCAGTGATTGACGTTAGCCAGGAGGATGGATGGTATGGCTCGGTGATTCGGACCAGCCGCTAGCATAGCCCGAATACATCCATGCTTGCCCCTCTTCTGCTTCCTCGCACACTGCTTCCGACGCCTCCTTTTTGGGGGAGGAGTGGCAGTTGAGTCCGATGAGATCGCAGGACGGCAAAGTAATCCGAGCTCCTTAAGTATCTCTGTTGCAATGTCCAAGACGTTGCAAAGCTTGCTCTTGCAGATGTCATGCAGGATCGGCCATTTATTCAGTGTTTTCTCGGTTTGCGCTCGCACTTTTCTCCACACAGTTCCCCCTACAACTTCGTAGTAGATATTTTACAACACTGTCGTAACAACTCGTAGATGACCCTTCCCCATGCACTTCTACGCTAGCCATGGGCATTTGTTTTCAAAGAAGCCGGCGAATGCGTGGAGCCATGTCCGAGGTGGATGTTCATAAAGAGTAGACAAGGTTATACATTTTGAAATGGTGTATTGGTGTTACAATAAACATAAACCCATCCTTTTTTATAGTTGACGGGAGATTTTATATCCTAAATTAGAATTTTTTTGGTTTAACAGAACGATCAGTGTAAGAGTGTTGGCCAACATAATACATAACGATAGCATTAACAATTTGCGCAGCAATATTATATTTATGTATCTGCTCAAGTACGTCACTTGTGTACGGAAGTTGAGTTGGATTCAGACATCGAGAGGGTATGCTGTCGCCAGTCCCCGCAGGAAGGTTGTCATAGCCAGATGCTGCGTGTGGAAGATTAGGGACACATGTTTACGTGCAAATGTTTGCAAATAAACATTGTAAATAAATATTATTGCAAGTTCGGATGACGGTGGTGGCTGTACCGGGGCAATCAGGCCGAGCCGTCGTGGGTCATCAAGCCTCGTAACGATAACTCATAACAATGCTGTTTGCAAACGCTTGTAACGAAGAAAAAATACAAAGCATCTTTTCACAAACATGTTTACACGCGGGGAACACCAAAGGTATAACATGGATAAAGCTATAATGGAGGTTCATGTCTCGTAAAACCAAAAAGTGTAATAGAACCATCACAATGACTCTTAACCCGTTATATTAAGGTCAATTAAGCCAAAAAAGCTGCATAGTTCCCCTTTAAACAAACAAAACACTGCATCATCGGGAGAGTGAGTGGTCGCTGCATCAGACGCGCCGCCATGGTAACCCAGAACCCAGAAAATGTAGTAACAATTAGCAACATTTGTGGTGAGAAAATGCTAAACCATGGTCTGTAGTTCAAGTTCAAATTACTATATTTTGTACCCAAAGGTAGATTTTGTTTGCAGCATAGGGTCCTTATACCCACAAATAGGAAAAATACATGGAGGCACATATCAAAAATTACTAAAGTTCTAACAGGTCCCGATTAAAGATGAGGTGAACTAAACCAATAGTAAAACTACATAATAATTTTTGATATGTGCCTCCTTTTCCCTATTTGTGTGCATGAGGACTCTATACTGCAAACAAAATCTACCTTTGGGTACATAATAAAGTAACTTGAACTTGAACTACATACTATGGTATAGCATTTCCTCACCACTGTTCACAGGAGATGTTGCTAATTATTTGAGATTTTTTCCGCATGCAAACACATCTTACCTCTCGCGTCTGAAAGCACACCGCCTCCAAGGCTGCGAACGCCACGTGTTTGCGGTTGGTGAACTGCGTCAGCCCGCAAATGATCCTGACCAGAGAGGGAGAGGGACAGAGAAGAGTCATGTGAGGATTTAGACCCCAAGCCCATCCTACCGGCGATTTGAATTCGCTTTGCAGAAGGGTCTGGAGAAGAGCAATGTAAATCTTTCTGCTTCTGATACGCTTTTGAAGGAGCCAATCACCAAGCTGGCTTCTCCCCTTGGGGCGCTATTGGCTGGTTTAACACAATGACGACAGGGAAGCGACGGCAAGCAGCCTATTGCGTACAGAGTCAGTTGAACTAGGCCCGTCGATCACGCCTCTTGTGATGAAGAAAATGACAGCAGCCTCCCCAGACCAAGCTCAATCTATGATTGAGCTTGGTCTGGCAATAGCCAGGCTAGGGAGGACTGCTACTGAGGTGTCAAACTGGTGGCTTAAGTTTTTTTACCTGACAAATACAGAACACTTTCTTCTTCTGCTTTATAAGGTCCCACATTATGCCACCAGGTGTGAGTGTGATTAGCCATTACAAGCATTTTTGGAAAATCCTCTACCGACATCACAAGTGGGTGTACGCTGGATAGATCAGTCTACCAGCCTAACCAGTGGACTACAGCAAACCGTCGTACATCTAGGTGGACACGCCCACTTTGGATGTCACGAGAAGCAGTCTTTAAAAATGGCTAGTAACCTCTAATCACACTCACCTTTGACCTTTAACCAAAAATCTAAAGCCCTATGGCAATGATTTAACGGCTTAGCTTTCGAATGAGCAAAATTCACAAAAAAGATAGGGCTCGGTTCAAGTATTTCAATAACTGATCGTTATCCTTCGTTAGTTTATTTGTACATTGAAACATAATTTGTACGCTTTAGGCATGGCATCTTTATTTATAAAGCATACACAAGCCAGACTCAAAGTGCTTCACATAAAAACATTGTCACACAATAAAAATTAAATAAGTAAAATAAAGTAAAAAAATTTTGTACTAATGCTTACCACTTTGACCCCTTGTGTCCACTGTGAGACGGCTGTTATTTATACAAAACAAGACATTTTACCACGGCCCCTTACCCTCTTGCACTTGGCTCCCAGTAGGGGGCGTAGAGTCCGGAGAACGCTGGGACAAAATAACAACCGTAGGAGGTACCGACGGAGGCGGCCATCTTTTCTGCATTTAGCGGGGTAGAAACCACGTTATCAATACTAGACAATAATAGAATTCCAAAAGTGGAATTCAAGCCACGATACGATTTGTTATTCCGATTGGTTGAGGTTTTCATATAACATATAACTACATATGACATGCAACACCTTTAAATGCCGAACAGATTTTCCAGCATACAAATATATTAATTTATATATATTATTAATAAATTAATTGAATTAACGCCAAAAAAAAAACACCAAAAGACACAACACACACCGTCGATTTTTATTAGATGTCCTCCATTTTCCTCGGTTCATAACGTCAACCATGTCTTAGAATTGAAACTGAGCTTAACACCCCTTAACCCACACCCTTCACCCTACCCCTACAACCATACCCCTATGATATTCCAGAGACAGATTTTGTGTCAAAAAATACATAAAAATGTAAAGATTAAAACCCTGTCAACGACTACTAATGACGTACGGTAACTGGGTATTGAAAGGTTGTCGTGCCAGTTCGTAGGGGTAGGGTTAAGGGTTAGGGGTAGGGTTATGGGTTTGGGCCTTAACCAGAGCCTACAGATGGAACTCCTCTGGCCACGTACCCAGCTCCTCCGAGGTCTGGATGATGCCCAGGTTGTCCTGGAGCCAGCGTACCACGGCCCCGGCGATGGCCACAGAGCCCTGGGGGAAGACGCTGGCGTTACACTCACAAAAGACACACTTCCATACTATTACGGAAAAGCCGCATTAGACACTAAAGTACATGCTACATGCCCGGGAGTCATGTGACATGGCACATGAGTGTAGTAGGGGGTGGAGCTAAGATAGAAACACCGTAACAATGTATCAAACACACAGAGTTTCTGAAATGCAATGATGCGGTAAATACTCATTCCACAAATGGTTTTATCAACTTGGGCAACTTAAAGGAGAATTTCACCAGTGGAGACATGAATCTGTATTGAAAGTGGGCCATAGCAGCCAATCAGCGTTCGCTCCCTGAGAATGTAACATAACAACCAATCAGCGTTCGCTCCCTGACAACTTAACATAACAGCCAATCAGCGTTCACTCCCTGACAACTTAACATAACAGCCAATCAGCGTTCACTCCCTGCAGTCCAGTGTGAACAGCAGCATGTTGCCGTTTGCGGACTCCTGGAAGCTCTATATCTAAATAATAAAACATAATATATAGGTATCTATATAATATAATGTATAATATCAAGGCCAAAAGCTGTGTCCGCCTCCGGACGATATTGTGAATTAAAGACTGCGTCGGGTTCTCGGACGCCTCTGGTACTTCCACAACAAGTAAAGACTCGTAGTGGGGGTTATATCGGCCAGAGTCCTGCACGAGTTCGGGTACCCGACGGGTGAACCGCACAATTTGGATGAAACGGGGAAAAAATAATAGGTACTGTGTCGGAGACGGGTGCGGGTCGGGTCGGACGCCTGAACAGCGCGAGACTTCTCCGGGGCTAGAGAGGTTATTAAAGGTGCAGAGGAGTCAACTAAAATCGTCCACAGTGGATGATGTGCTTTTTTTGCTCAGCAATCTAAAGCATCACGCCAAACACCAGATACTGTAATTCCACAACGTTCAATCTAATGTGTCTAATTTTCCTTAAGACACATTTGGGCGTCGGTATAAATTTATAGCGGGACTGGTCGGGTTCGGAATGTAATTCGCGGGTGCGGGTTAGCAAAATAAGACCCGTGTATTGATTCTCGGCCATGGTGGAGAAGGAATTGGGGGAAGAAACGTTGGCTTTGACTCTCTAGTCCAGATTGAACTGCAACTCCAGAAGGATGTGGAAGGACTAGAGACGTCGGAGAACCCGACGCAGCCGTTTCTCTGACGTCTATGGCTCTTCCACTTCCACATCAATCTGAAGTAGACTTAACCACGACATGGAGGAGAAAGGGATTGTTGCCCGCGATTGTCTTGTGATTGAGAACCCGACGCAGTCGTTTGAGATTCATAATATCGTCTCGAGGCGCACACAGCTTTTGGCCGTGATATAATATATAATATTATTATAGTTGTCTATATATTTTCTTATATCATTTAGATATAGAGCTCCAGGTCTCCAGCCAGAGTGTTCTAGAATATCTTATAGAACACGGCCAAAAGCTGTGTGCGCCGGATGACATTATGAATAAACGACTGCGTCTCTGGTAAAACATCGCTGCTTCTTTAGTGCTCGTTTGATCTACCGGTCAGACGGTAATGTCAAAATCCATACCGTAGTGCAAATTCTCTCTATACTGTTTATAGCATACACCCCCAAGTCCCTCCCACTGGCACTGATCTGTAATAGGTCTGTAGAAAACCGAGGAGTAGTTGTGGTAGTAAAATGAGGAGTGCTTGTAGTTTTTTTAGAGCTCCTCCCCTTTTACACTTCCTGCTTTAAATGACACAAAATCTTCGTTTTGCATCATTTAAGGCAGGAGGTTTTAGAGGTACATACGGATTTCTCCCGTCTGAGGGGAAAATAATGGAATGATGCAAGACCATTCAAAAATATAACTGGGTTTCTAATGATACAAAGCTTAATGCAAATGGGTGAAGTTTCCCTTTAAACGTAACATGACACGCACACACATTTACAGGAAAGCCTCATTATAGACCCAAAAATACTTGCTACATGGCCGGGAGTCATTAGCCACTACAGCAGAAGGGGTAGGGGATGGAGCCAAGATAGAAATACCTTAACAACGCCACACACACACAAAGCTGCTGAAATGCACTGATGCGGTAATTCCTCATTCCACAAATTGTGTTATCCCCTTGGCCAACTTAATAGTTAACATACATTAACTACTTAAACAGACATAACATGACACACACACACACGCACACGCACACGCACACACACACACACACACACACACACACACCTCAAGTGCGTAGCAGGCTGGTTTGTCCCTGCCGAGCTTGTAGGCCACCGTAGTCAGAAGGCCGTGGTCCGACATCACCGGCTGAAAGGTCATATCAGAGTAGAGTTCATCACAGGCAAACGGAGGCAGAGCCTCAAGGTCGACAGAATAAGAGCTAGCTGCATTAGCTTGCATCTTTTGAGGCAACATTTGATCAAAATGTCGAAATGCTTAATTACTTGGTTGAGCAAAAACTATGGCTTTTTGTACTTTTTGTACTACTTTTTGTACCTCTGATTATTCAACACTTACATTTAATTTGCAAATGTTTACTTTAATTGTATTTTTTGTTCATTTCAAGGACATTGCACCGTAATCAACAGTCAAACTGTAAGTGAGCCTAAGAGGCTAGCTTTCGGGATATAATTAAATAAGGTATTGATCGTGTAAAACGTTACCTTAGCGCCAGTGTTGCGAAGCAGGAAGCAGCCCGTCCCATAACTGAAGAGAGAGAGGAAATTAGCTTTCATATTTCTAAAAGGATACAATATTTGAAATGCAAACTAAAATGCAAATTATACCAAGAATATTAAATGAACACAATAAGAAGGTCAGAAAAATCTTTGAAAGGATCACAGAAAGCTCTGTAAATAGTAATAAGTGCATTCACTTCGAACTTTGATCACCTATAATATCCTCATTAGCAACTAATGCTGCTAGATTATGGAAAAAATTATAGTCACGATTATTTTTGTCCATATTGAAATCACGATTATTTTAAGGATTATTTTTGAGTTTGAAAACATGCTGCATTTATTCAGCATTTCTCTCCAAATAACACTTTCTAACTGACAACTTTGAAATGTCTGGATACAAATTTGTATCCAGTAAAAAAGAAGTTTGGAGATCATTTGACCCAAAAATCGAAATCACGATTAAAATTTGATTTATTGCACAGCCCGAACCGCTAGCACATGACAACTCTTACGTGTTTTTGGCCTGTCCTTCTTGGAAGCACATCTGTCCGACCAGTGCTGCCGATTGATCTCCAAGACACTAAAATTAAAATCGATCAGTGTTTCTCCGCACACACACACACACACACACACACACACACACACACACACACACACACACACACACACACACACACACACACACACACACACACACACACACACACACACACACACACACACACACACCCCAAAAGTGGGTCACAACCCAAGAGTGTGTGGTCCAAAAACATGTAATATAAAATACTTGACTTAAACTTCTTCATTTTTTTAATTACTTGAGTAATGCGCTTTGAAAACAGGGATGAAAATATTTGTTTATTTATGTTTAAAAAAGGTCATGACGAGAATTGTGTGTGTACGAGGCCATTTTTGAGATACACATTTCCTTGGTTTGAATTGTATAAAAGTGGGTAGCGACTAATGCCGCGTTTCCACTGCAGGGTGCGGAACGGATCGGATCGCAAAGGTGCGGTAGGGAGGGGGCGGTATAGCCCAGCTCAGTTCCGAGGTCGCGTTTCCACTGCCGACAGTACACTTGGTGGTAGGCCGGATGTCGATCGCCGCGGCAGCTACGTAAACATCGTAAACAACGTCTTCCTCCCCAAGAATGCAGACGAACGTCTCCACCTCCTTGTTCGCCCAAGCAAGCTTTTTACGCGACATGTTAATTGTAAAGAATAATACCTCGAGGCTACTGTTTGTTTGTTTTTATCCCCGCGTCACCCGGAAGTGACGATTCTGTCGACCAATCAACGGAGGGGGGGTGTAGCTAGAATTCCAGGGTACCCTTTCAGGCGTCTGGTCTCGTTTTGGGTACCGCAACGGAGGAGTCCCTAGAATGGGGTCGGAACGGGTACGGCAAAGTCCGGGTCACGCCCACTTTTGGCGGTGGAAACGCGATCCGACCCGCACCTTTGCGATCCGATCCGTTCCGCACCCTGCAGTGGAAATGCGCCATAAAGGACTGATTATGGTTCCATGTTGATGCAACAAAAGGACCATGCAGACGCTTTGACGCAGTCGTGAACCTGATTTGGTTCTGACTCGGGTTTAAGTGAGCGGACCAATCACAGCCCTTGCTGCAGCGTCGCCTCGTCGTAAAGGTGACAATTTTGGGGAGGTGCACGTCAGGGCCTTGCGCTGGACGCAAATGATGGTCGCGGGACGTAAATAGTAAAATACAAAAGGACATGAATAGAGATGAACTTACCCCTGAAATGGGAATGCCGTTGAGGGCTCCCGATTTCTAAAAAAGAAAAAATCGAATTTTACGTTTTGGATTTTAGATTTCATTAGTTTCATTAGTGCAAATAAACCAAAACGGTTTTATTTGTTTGGAAAGGGTCCGATATAAGTTGAGAACATAGAAGGACAAACAGACAGATGCACACAGATCTATTCATATATGAAAAAGGAATCCTATTCAGCCAATATAAAAGTCATAAATTATCCCACAATATTCCGAAACGATAAAAAAAATAACATTGCAATATTTTTTTCTTTCTTCTTTTTATTTCAAACGAAAATTCACTACGAAAAACAGCGGGGGAGGTATTTATAAAAAATATCTATATATACATATATCTGGTAGTTGCGTGGTAGACACATATATCCTTCTATGATATATTACTGCTATTCATATTTTTTTAAATCCGGTGGTCTTCCACATTAATAAGTGATCCCCATTCCTCATCCAAAAACCCTTCATTCTAAAACCTAAATCAAAATGGGGGTTTCGCAGAGTTTCTTATTTACAAGTCAACAAAATGGCTTCATCTACTTTAGGTTTAATGTTTAGGATATATATATATATAGATTGTGGCATCCCGCCCCGTAAACCTCGGCCCGGACCAGCCCGAGGGTTGGTCCTGGATGGCCGATACCACCGTCACCCACCAGCCGGCGACGGAGAGCACAGACCGAACCCCAATCAGCTTGATTGGGGGACACCTGGCCGAAAGCCGAGGAGCCATTATAAAAGGAGCACGAGGACTGACATTTGGGGGAGACCAGGAACAAGGACATAGGAAGCGCTCTGGTCCACGAGCGGCTAGAGGCTCACGGAGACCCTAGAGACCGCGTCTTCATTGTATGATTTAAGTTGTCTGCAATAAATGCCTTTAATGGCTTAACCCTCACTGCCAAGCGTGATTCATACGTGGAACCCGGCTCATTGGGAGAACGGCCTGCCACAATATATATATATACAGGTCCTTCTCAAAAAATTAGCATATTGTGATAAAGTTCATTCTTTTCCATAATGTAATGATAAAAATTAAACTTCCATATATTTTAGATTCATTGCACACCAACTGAAATATTTCAGGTCTTTTATTGTTTTAATACTGATGATTTTGGCATACAGCTCATGAAAACCCAAAATTCCTATCTCTAAAAATTGGCATATTTCATCCGACCAATAAAAGAAAAGTGTTTTTAATACAAAAAAAGTCAACCTTCAAGTAATTATGTTCAGTTATGCACTCAATACTTGGTCGGGAATCCTTTTGCAGAAATGACTGCTTCAATGCGGCGTGGCATGGAGGCAATCAGCCTGTGGCACTGCTGAGGTCTTATGGAGGCCCAGGATGCTTCGATAGCGGCCTTAAACTCATCCAGAGTGTTGGGTCTTGCGTCTCTCAACTTTCTCTTCACAATATCCCACAGATTCTCATTGGGGTTCAGGTCAGGAGAGTTGGCAGGCCAATTGAGCACAGTAATACCATGGTCAGTAAACCATTTACCAGTGGTTTGGGCACTGTGAGCAGGTGCCAGGTCGTGCTGAAAAATGAAATCTTCATCTCCATAAAGCTTTTCAGCAGATGGAAGCATGAAGTGCTCCAAAATCTCCTGGTAGCTAGCTGCAATGACCCTGCCCTTGATAAAACACAGTGGACCAACACCAGCAGCTGACATGGCACCCCAGACCATCACTGACTGTGGGTACTTGACACTGGACTTCAGGCATTTTGGCATTTCCTTCTCCCCAGTCTTCCTCCAGACTCTGGCACCTTGATTTCCGAATGACATGCAAAATTTGCTTTCATCCGAAAAAAGTACTTTGGACCACTGAGCAACAGTCCAGTGCTGCTTCTCTGTAGCCCAGGTCAGGCGCTTCTGCCGCTGTTTCTGGTTCAAAAGTGGCTTGACCTGGGGAATGCGGCACCTGTAGCCCATTTCCTGCACACGCCTGTGCACGGTGGCTCTGGATGTTTCTACTCCAGACTCAGTCCACTGCTTCCGCAGGTCCCCCAAGGTCTGGAATCGGCCCTTCTCCACAATCTTCCTCAGGGTCCGGTCACCTCTTCTCGTCGTGCAGCGTTTTCTGCCACACTTTTTCCTTCCCACAGACTTCCCACTGAGGTGCCTTGATACGGCACTCTGGGAACAGCCTATTCGTTCAGAAATTTCTTTCTGTGTCTTACCCTCTTGCTTGAGGGTGTCAATGATGGCCTTCTGGACAGCAGTCAGGTCGGCAGTCTTACCCATGATTGCGGTTTTGAGTAATGAACCAGGCTGGGAGTTTTTAAAAGCCTCAGGAATCTTTTGCAGGTGTTTAGAGTTAATTCGTTGATTCAGATGATTAGGTTAATAGCTTGTTTAGAGAACCTTTTCATGATATGCTAATTTTTTGAGATAGGAATTTTGGGTTTTCATGAGCTGTATGCCAAAATCATCAGTATTAAAACAATAAAAGACCTGAAATATTTCAGTTGGTGTGCAATGAATCTAAAATATATGAAAGTTTAATTTTTATCATTACATTATGGAAAAGAATGAACTTTATCACAATATGCTAATTTTTTGAGAAGGAACTGTATATATTAGTGGTGGGCATAGATATTTTTTTTTAATCTAGATTAATTCCAAAATTGATCTAGATTAAAATGGCAAACGGCAAAAAATCTGTTCGTTTACCTTGACAGCGGTCAATTATACTTGGCAATGGTGAATTATCAAATATAATTCACAGCCGGAAGTTGTGAAGTGCCCATGCAAGTGAACGGAGCATAAACAAAGATAATTGACAGCTGAACGTTGGGAAGGCCCATGCAAGTGAATGGAGCAGTCTACAGTATTGAGAAGAGCCGTGTAATAATCCATAATAATGTAAGGTTTAGAAGTTAAATATTTGAAAGTTGTAGAATAAATTAATATAATTTATATTGGAGTTAATTTGTAGAAATGTATTTCAAATGTTAAGTCAGTTAATCATTTACATATTTATGTTACACAATTATTACTTACATGTTCACATTAACACAGTCAGGATATTCTGTCGAATCTGCCTCTCTGATTCCCTCACGTTTACCTCAGTCTAAATTCTAGCTTCTGATTGGTTAGTTCAGTCACGTGATGGGTCCGAACAAGGAAGTGTTGTGGTTGCGAGTTGAAAAGTAAAGTAAAGTACCGCTTTACTTTACTTTTTTTTTTTTTTTTATGAGAAAGTCATCCGACCGTCTGCCTGCTGTTTATTCTCATAAAGAGTGATCCACCACCACATATCGAACCCTCACGTTACAATAATTCCACTCGAGTTCTGTTTTTTTACAAGCGGTGGGTACAAAATGATTCTTGACGAAAACTGGTGGGGGCGCGTCCAGTGTAAGTGACGCCTATGCCCAGCTCCCAACCCAACTTTGAAAATAGATTAACGGCGATATATTTTTTATCGCCCGATAAAAGTTTTGCGTTAACGGCCCACCACTAATATACATATTCAATTTTATTTGTATAGCCCTTAATCACCATTGCAGTCTCAAAGGACTTAACAGGCCTAATATTTATGACACACATTTATATTCTTGCGGTGGCTCCATCCCTTAGCCCTAGTCAGCAACACACTTTGCAGCGACGCTATGCTACATGCTACTTTAAAATCCCATACAAATACATTGATTTATACAACAGTTAGTGTTGGACCAAGTAATTTGATAGGACAAGAGGCCTTCCATGAGTGCAGTATAACAGCGCTGGGACTTTTAACTATACACGTATCACTCCGCTTTACAGGTTTTCTAATAACCGTTAATGTTATTAACGGTCTTTATGTAGAGTGCTTAGCAACATTTCAGTCCTGGTCCAGTTGCGGATCCATTTGTGTGGGCGGAGCAATGCAAGTCATTAAATAAACAAACAAATCATAATCTGTCATTATATGCTTAGCAACCGTCAATTATCGAAAGTAATTCACCGCCGGAAGTCGGGAAGGCCCATGCAAGTGAACGGAGCGTTCCACAGCATTGAGAAGAGCCGTGTAATAAAGTTAACTAATAAATTGGTGCTTGTAGAACTGTTGTATAAAGCACTATCACACTCAAGGTCGTGCTGTTGTACTGAATATCAGCTCGGCCTGATTATCTTCGGCCTCGTACCTACCACCGAATCACAGCCGTGCTGATATTCAGTACAACAGCACTCCCTCTCATGTGATATTGCTTAAATATACACCGTTATATACACTTCCTACACATTCTAACACCACAAGGAAGAGGAAAAAGGAAAGCGTTAAGATCGTCACTCCTGTAAAAAAATAATAATTTATATCATGTAAAAACAGGAGTGAGGAGATTTAACGAAGGGTTTGTCGTTTGTTTTGGCGGGAAAGGAGAGAAGCTTCGCCGTCTGGGAAGCCGTTAGCATGCAGCCAAAATGTCCGGTACATTTCCAACCAATATAGGTGTGCGTGTGTGTGCACGAGTGCTTGTGTGTCTCTATGCGTGGGGTCTGTGTGTGTGTGTGTGGTCTGTGTCTGTGTGTGTGTGTGTGTGATCAGTTTGTGTGTGCGTGTGTGGTCTTTGTGGTCAGTGTGTTTGTGTGTTCCTGTTTTTCTTTGCCTGTGCGAGCTTGTGTGCATGCGTGTTAGTATTGTGACGAGTTGTGAGACATTAATGTTTCATTAATGGCGAATATTGACATCAGTCAACTCAATAACTTATAGACTAAACAATACTCCATATTCAACGTCTTAATGAATATTAAATGTTGCCAATGTTGAATTCATTTAAAATAGCATATAAAAATCATAGAGATAAAATAACATAGAAAAATTACGACAAATGTAACCCAATCATCTTCTTAAAATATACAAGGTTTTAGTAACGATTTATAATAATATAACAATAATGTCATAGTGTGTGTGCCGGAAATGTACTTGTTTCTGATCTGAGCAAGCGGGGAGACCTTAAGTATTGATACTCACCAGCTTAGAACCTATTTTCTACACCAATCAGAGAAGGAATACAGAGAGACAGCATGCACTTAAAGAGGATTTGTACTTAAAGAGGAATACAAAATGTAAACTCACAAAAATGTAACCCTTTCAACACACAAACACACACACAAAATGTAACACACACACACACACATCTATAAACACACACAAACACAGAATGTAAGCTCACAACAATCTAACACTTTCAACACAAGCAAACACACATGCAAAACTATAAACACACAAACAAAAAATGTAAACGCACAACAACAATGTAACTCTTTCAACACACACACAAACCAACAAACACACACACATACACTTCAACATATCTAGAACGAATACCTTAACTTATCCATCTTTAACCCAATACTTAAATGTAACCATCTATAACCTAGAGCCTCTATGTAAATCATACCTCAACTAAGTTCACCCAACCCTAACCCAATACAATTAACAATCCTAAAATTGTATACTTTTATCATAACCGTTTTGAAAACAAAGTGTTTAATCACCACACGAGGAGTCCATGGGGATTAAAGTTGACCCATAACAGCCTCAATTAAAACTACAAGTTTCAATTGAAACCTTTAAAATGAAACTTTTAAATAAAAATAGAAAAATCGTCAATTTTCAATGACGAAAATTCGATTTTAAATCTTAAATGGAAACTTTACGCTCACGATCGGCATGTTTAGCGAGAGAGCTGACGAATAAGACGGCGATAAACAGAGTAATGAAGAGGAAGGGGAGAAGGAACGGTGGGAGGGCGGTGTGGGCTTACCATGAGGCCGTAGATCTCAGAGGAACTCCGAACTTTGGGCAGGATCTCCATGGGAATGTCAAAGTACCTGGTGGAGGAACCCGAACCGGTGAGCAAAGGCACCAGAGGTCAAACGACACATCATAATTCATTCTCAAAAATAAGCTTAATGAAAATGAAATATTATATGCTGTTTGTTCCGTTTGTCTTGTCTTTACCATTTAGTTTAGCATTTACCTTAGAAAAAAAAAAAAAAAATAAAAATCTCAGAAAAAAATATTTACAGGAAGTTTTTCTAAATAATAACCAAGAAAACTAAAAGCAAATAAAATAACTTGTCGTCTATTTTTCTTTGCATAAGTACTTTGTATTTTATTGTATTTTTATCCTGCGTTTCTTCCACTGCTGCTGGGCTGTTACAACAAAGCAATTTCTCCTACTGGCGATTAATAAAGCTGCATCTAAACAAATTTATCTAATTGTCAAGGATGGACGACAACGGGGATTGAACCTAGGACCTTCCCAATGGGCTTACAAACTAGGGATCGACGATATGGTTGGCCGATGCCGATACCGATTATATTCATTAGCCGATGACCGATACGCCGATACAAATTTTCTAGGGCCGATATTTGGAACGATTCTGCTTTTGCTCCCTCAATTTACATCCTAAAAATTACACAAATGACGCAGTGATGGACAAATGTTAAAAGTCTCAATTTGAAAAAGGAACATTTCTTGAACTGTCTGTAAATCCTGCTAGGAAAAGATATGAATAGAAATAAATTAAAAAGATGAAAGGCAAATACCGGCCGATAGTATCGGCCGTTATTTGCATATTTTATCCTATCACTATTACACCACCTCCCCACGTACTTGCAGAGCTCTGGGTCCCAGTCCAGCGTGTGGATGTTGAACAGCATGGTGCGGCTGGCGTTGGTCACATCTGTGCAGTGCACCCCCCCGGACCTCCCCCCGGTCAGACACTAGACGACCAGACAACCACAACCGTAAACATTAGTTTTCCGCAATGACAAAAATGAGCGGGAAGACGGCCATCTTGAATTGAACATTTCTAAATTGAAAACTTTTAACATCAACATCTTTTTTTATGACGCTCTAGGACCTCAGGTTGTAGCGCGAGAGCTGACGAACAGAAAGAAGGATCAACAGAAAGGAATGAAGGGGAGGGAGAGAAGGAGCGATGGGAGGGCAATTGGTGCTTTCCCCCGGTCAGACACTAGACGACGTCGGGGATCAAAACACAACCTTAAAAGGACCTTATTATACCACCAGGTGTGAGTGTGATTAGCTGTTACAAGCCGTTTTGAAAATCAGCCTCTTCTGACATCACAATTGGGCGTGATGTCAGAAGTTTTCGCTCTGAGTTTCTTGCGGAAGTGAAGCTACCCGAGTACTACCAGATCCATCACAACAATGGCTGCCCATTTCATTGATAGACTAAAGTGAACTTGCAGCAAGCATTAAGAGGCGAACTTAACACCCATTATAGCTTACAATTATTAATAACTGATAAATTCTTGCTCAAGTTCAACCATCGCAGGCAGTTCTAATAACTGATTCAGCAAAGAACGCAAAGAGGTCCCGGCGGGCATCCATACTTGTTGTTATGAAGTCTAGTCTCATGAACGATCCGTTTTCCGGTTTTATGTCATAGCCTACGAACTTCTAAGGGCGTTTCCTGAACACTCTTATTTCGGAAGAAGGGAAAGTTTACGTAGAGACACGTAAGAGCATCCGAACCTCCGAGCTGTTTTGAAGGCCGCATGTATCAAACGTTGCTTATCGATCCGTCATACGTCTAGGTGGACACGCCCACCTGTGATGTCAGAAGAGGCAGATTAAAAAAACGGCTAGTAACGGCTAATCACGCTAACATCTGGTGGTATAATATGTCACCTTTATAGCATATGTTCAGACCCCAAAACAGCCCCCCAAAAAAAGCCTCTAAAAATTGGAAGATTTGTCAACGAGAATTATTTTCCGCGATAAAAAAAAGAGCGGGAAGGTCGGCCATCTAGCACCTCACCCAGATGATCCAGGAGTCCACGGTGCCGAACATGGCGCGCTTGGAGACGACCGCGCGGTGAACCTCCTCCACGTTGTCCATCAGCCACTTCAGCTTCACCGCGCTGAAGTAGGTGCTAATCGGCAGGCCCGTCTTGTGCTGACGTTAGCATGTTAGCATATTGACATATTAGCATATTAGCATGTTATCGAATTAGCATATTGACATGTTAGCATATTGATATGTTAGCATATTAGTAAATTAGCATTTTAACATATAAGCATACGCATATTATCATATTAATATATTAGCATATTTGAAATTTGGCATATTAGTACATTAGCATGACACCGGACGAAGAGAACGTAAACATACACGGACATAAACACAATACGCACAAATAAGTTATTTGGGAGGAACTACCTGACCGATGAATGGATGGCTGGCTGGCTGACTAACTGACTGACTGACTGATTGCTGGCTGACTAACTGACTCACTGGCTGACTGACTGATTGCTGGCTGACTAACTGACTCACTGGCTGACTCACTGGCTGAATGATGGCCGACTCACTGGCTGACTGATGGCTGGCTGGATCTCTGACTGGCTGGCTAACTCACTAATGCCTGGCTGGCTAATTACTAACTGACTGATGGCTGGCTTTCAGGCTAACTAACTCACTGAATGACTGGCTCAATAACTTACTTGTCTGGCTGACTAACTAACTTACTGATGGCTGGCTAACTGACTGACTGACCCTCAGGTGGTTCTGATTTCATCCTGACTGACTGACTGACTGACCCTCAGTTGGTTCTGGTTGCATCCTGACTGACTGACTGACTGACCTTCAGGAGGTTCTTGTTTCGTCCTGACTGACTGACCCTCAGCTGGTTCTGGTTTCGTCCTGACTGACTGACTGACTTTCAGGTGGTTCTTGCTGCGTCCTGGTGTCTGACTGACTGGCGTACTGACCTTTAGGTAGTTCTTGTTGCGTCCCGGTGTCTGACTGACTGACTGCCGGACTGACTGACCTTTAGGTGGTTCTTGTTGCGTCCTGGTGTCTTGCTGATCAGCCGCTCCACCGTGGACTGGGTCCTCAGGTCCAACCAAACTGTAGCGCATGAGGCAAAGGAGAGCGCCCTTTATAGCATGTACCACAACATGTACCCCAACACACACTAGGTTGAGTATTATTTCAGTGTGAATGATTTGAGCGATACTTATGTGATCTTGACCACTGATTAATCAACCCAGCCTGGTAATCATATCAACTCTCTCAAGCTAATTAAGAAATTAGCACAATTTGGCATTCTTAGAACTATCTACCATCAAATGATTTTTTTTTTATCGCTAAAAATTTGATCTTTAACTCTTCACTGCACTTTTATAACGGTCGTGTTAGTTGGACAACCATGCTGGGTTTTGGATACTTGGGCAATTGATTATATTAATACGTGTACAGGGTTTCCCGCAGGAAATGTGTTAGTTAAGGGGGTCGGGTTTGCCGTCAGACCAGGGGTGTGGAAGTGGGGGGGACAACATTGTCAAACTAACAACTGAAACAAGAACAGTCAAAGAATTTGGGCTGTGATTGGTTTGCTCACCTAAACCCGACACAGAACCAAAGCATTTAGCCTGAAGACAGCCATGTTAGGCTATCACACAGGCTAACCCTGTAACAGCCGGCGGGGGTGAACTTTACCGATGGCGTTGTATAGGGGCTCCCCGGTCTCTTTGTCCCAGACGATGGTGGTCTCTCGCTGATTCGTCACTCCGATAGCTGGCAAATTAATCAAACAAATACTGTTAACGTTAGAAAAATGTACGTCAAGAGTTCGAAGTGGTTGTAATTCCAGGGGCTTTCATTTCTACAATGTCCACGATTTCTACGCCACATCTCGACTGAACTCCTAATCTATGGCTTTGGATAACCGCACCGAACGACAAAGTCGTAAGTGACGTGAACAATCGACAGAAAAACATCAGGTGACTTTATGTGTAAATAGTACACATTTCGGAGGGACTACGATTCATGGTTAGTTAAATCTCATCATGCAGTTGGATTTTGCCATCAATTGGCAAGCTATTATCAATTCAAAAAATCCTTAATTTTCCAGATAAGGATCATTCAATTGCGGTCTTCTTTGTTGGATGACACACAGTATTGATTCACAACAAAGGAGTAGGTGAGCAGGTATCAGTGGGAACCTTAGTGGGAACGTAAACTAAAAAATCTATACAATTTAAAAATATATATTTTTTACACATTATCACAACAGGTTTAACGGTTTAAACTGGGTTGTTTAAAATTAAAAACTAACAATGGTTTAATCTAAAAAACAATTAATAAGGAAAACAACTTTTTATTTTTTTAACACAGCAGGTTTAATGGAGGAGATTTGGGGGGGGGGGGTTCTACAACTGAAAAAGACAAATTACTTAATTTTTTTCCAGGTTATTGTTCCAGGTCTACTGGTTTAAACTATTATTTTTCTTTCGTCACCTTTGATGTTTGAGATGTCGATGTTGAGCTGGGTGAGCTTCTCGCACGTGCGGTCCATGCACTCGTACACCGACTGCAGGATCTCCTTCGGGTCCTCCTCCACCCATCTGACGATACACAAAAACACACTCAATAAACCAGGAAGTAAGAATAACCAGGAATGAGGATCTTGCCTGAATTTCTCTCACACCGCCTTTTACCAACAATGAAAACCCGGTGTGGGTACTTGAGCTGGTTCAGTGTTGGTTCTACACGCCAACTTCCCAAGAACCAGCTTGATTTCACACACAGACTTTAGGGCTAGAGTGGAGCCACGTCAGTGCCTCAGAGCATACGACCCTGTTGTCCTAGCAACGCAACAGGAACTTAAAATGTATACTAAAATGAATGTGTTCAAATGACGCTAACCCAGTACTAACGGTCACTGGTTCTGGCTCTGGACCAGCGTAGCGATGGTGCTGAGTTGGAACCTGTTTGTCCGGCCTGGAGCCAGGATTATTCATGTGGAAAAGCAAAGAACCGGTTTGGGATTGGCACTGGCTCTGAACCAGCACTGGAACCGTGTTAGTGGAAAAGGGCTATTACAGAACCACTCACAGGAGAGTGTGATTATTACCCAATACTATACATTTTTAGGCATCTCTTTATATTCTGTAATGTATGCAATATTACAACAATAGTATAATAATATATTCTCGAACACTCAGTATGTAAAGAACGAAATTCAATATGTAAAACACTTTGACTGTTGGTGCCTTACTGACAATATAATGTATATTTAATATATATATTATATATTTGAACCCATTTAAATCCTGAAGTATCAAATCATGAGTTCAGCCAAAACTGGTGCTCCATTCCAAATGACTGGAAAGTAACCCAGCCCTTAGGCTGAGATCAGACTTAACCTCAAAAAACAGCAGACAATAGTATTCCAGCACACGGTAGAACTTTATTGATTAAGGCCCCGTCGACATGACACGTTAGGTTTTAAAAAGGGCCGTGATGTTACACCCCCAGGTGTGAGTGTGATTAGCCAATACAAGCCGTTTGAAAATCTGCCTTTATCTGCGTTTTAGTGACCTCACACGTTGGGGTGTCCACCTAGATGTGCACTGGATAGATCAGTCTACTAGCCTACCTCGGTTCAGATCCATAATATCTTCTGGAGGCGCACACAGCTTTTGGCCGTGATAATATATATGATATGATGTAGATAGCTATATGATATTATTTAGACATAGAGCTCCAGGACTCCCGAATATTTACAGAACACGGCTAAAGGCTGTGTGTGCCTCGCCATTGCGATACATCCACTGTAAACAGAGCGCATGGTACCGTGGCCGTAAGCTGCTCAGGGCCACACCCCCACCCTCCTCCTTGACCCGCCTCTCTCCTCCTCATTTGCATTAAAGCTACAGACACCGAAACGGCGCGTTTGGGGAAAGCTCAATGTGCGACTGGCTCGTAGTAGCTGTAATTCTGCACCACGGCTGAATTTCGGGAACGTCTTCGAGTACTGTGTTAGGGGCCTACTGATACCTATATTAAAGCATCCGTGAAGTAGCGTGCCATGGGACCTTTAACTAAAGGAAACAGGTAGTAGTAGGGCTGGGCGATTAATCGAATTTGATCGCGATTTCAGAGTCAAAAGATTACAAAACTAATATAATCAAATTTTCGATTAATTTATTTTTGTTATATTATTTATTTATATAACAGCTGGATACATATCTGTACATTATGTTATTTTATTTTTTTAAGTGAAAATTCAAAGTTCTCAGTGACAAAGTGTTTTTTGGGAGAGACATGCTGAATAAATACATCATGTTCGCAAACACAATAATAATCGTTTGAATTATCGTGATTTCAATATTGACCAAAATAATCGTGATTATGATTTTTTTCATAATCGAGCAGCCCTAGGTAGTAGTTTCTAATAGTTGTTTGATTTAATAAAAGGGGGAGGGATTAAACAAGTATACTTCTTCCCACTCCTTTTCAAATGTGTTTAGAAAAAAGGTGTCACACTTCTCAGCCTCCCTGGTAAAGTCTACTCCAAGGTGCTGGAAAGGAGGGTTCGGCCGATCGTCGAACCTCAGATTGAAGTGGAACAATGCGGTTTTCACCCCGGACCAGCTCTTTACTCTCGCAAGGATCCTGGAGGGGGCCTGGGAGTATTCCCATCCGGTCTACATGTGTTTTGTGGATCTGGAGAAGGTGTATGACCGGGTCCCCCGGGAGAAACTGTGGGAGGTGCTGCGGGAGTATGGGGTAAGGGGGTCTCTCCTCAGGGCCATCCAATCTCTGTTCTCCCAAAGCGAGAGCTGTGTTCGCGTCCTCGGCAGCCAGTCAGTTTCGTTCTCAGTGGGTGCTGGTCTCCGCCAGGGCTGCGCCTTGTCACCAATCCTGTTTGTGATATACATGGACAGGATATCGAGGCGTAGTCGTGGTGGGGAGGGGTTGCAGTTCGGTGGCCTGAGAATCTCGTCGCTGCTTTTTTGCAGATAATGAGGTCCTCATTGGATCATCGGCCTGTGACCTTCAGCACTCACTGGATCGGCTGGCGGCCGAGTGTGAAGCGGCTGGGATGAGGATCAGCACCGCTAAATCTGAGGCTATGACTCTTAGCAGGAAACCGGTGGATTGCTTACTCTGGGTAGGAAATGAGTCCATAGCCCAAGTGAAGGAGTTCAAGTACCTCGGGGTCTTGTTTGCGAGTGAGGGTATGATGGAGCGTGAGATTGGCCGGAGAATCGGAGCAGCGGGGGCGGTATTGCGTTCGCTTTACCGCACCGTTGTTACGAAAAGAGAGCTGAGCCGCAAGGCAAAGCTCTCGATCTACCGGTCGATCTTCGTTCCTATCCTCACCTATGGTCATGAGGGTTGGGTGAATTCCGAAAGGACGAGATCGCGGGTACAAGCGGCCGAGATGAGTTTTCTCAGAAGGGTGGCTGGCGTCTCCCTTAAGGATAGGGTGAGAAGCTCAGCCATCCGTGAGGAACTCGGATTAGAGCCGCTGCTCCTTTACTTAGAAAGGAGTCAGCTGAGGTGGTCCGGGCATCTGGTAAGGATGCCCACTGGGCGCCTCACTTGGGAGGTGTTTCAGGCACGTCCAGTGGGGAGGAGACCTCGGGGAAGACCCAGGACTAGGTGGAGAGATTATATCTCAACACTGGCCTGGGAACGCCTCGGGATCCCCCCGTCAGAGCTGGTCAATGTGGGCCGGGAAAGGGAAGTCTGGGGCCCCCTGCTTGAGCTGCTCCCCCCACGACCCGACCCCGGATAAGCGGATGAAGATGAGATGAAAAAAATATCCTTGTTTTTGTTTCCACCAATAGATGACATGTATTTCTTGCATATTTGAAATTACAATCAATCCGCTTTAATCAAGTGTTTTGAGAGGTCTTCATCGCTCACCCTTCCTTGGGAAAGCTCTGCTTGATTTCCACCTGATGGTGACTCAATAGCTCCGCCGTTTTCGAGTTAAACACCTAAAGGAAAATAAATTGCATACAATGTAAGTATACGGTCATGACAAGATTTATACAATATACACTACCGTTCAAAAGTTTGAGCTCACCGAGACCATTTGTTTTCCATGAAAACTCACTTTTATTCGACAGTTTTCAGCTATGCTAACATTATCGCACAAGGGTTTTCTAGTCATGAATTAGCCTTTTAACACGATCAAACAATGTACCTTTAGAACAAAGGGGTGATGGAGGCTAGAAATGGGCTACTGTACACCTATGTCGATATGCCATTAAAAATCTGCTGGTTCTAGCTAGAATAGTCATTTACCACTTTAACAATGTCTAAACTGTATTGATTTGATTGATTTGACAAATCAATTGATCTGATTCAATTAATGTTATGTTCGTTGAAAAAGAAAGTGTTCTTCTTTATACATTTTTTTTGACATTTCTAAGTGACACTAAACTTTTGACGCTATTGTACATAACTAGAGTGTGCGTGTGGATGACAGCTAGTTTAAACAGCCTCACCTGGTCTGAGTTAGCCTGGCTAACACCAGACCTCATCTCAATCTACATTGAGATGAGGTCCGGTGTTTCCCGCAGACCAGGTAGCAGTGTGTGTGTGTGTGTGTGTGTGTGTGTGTGTGTGTGTGTGTGTGTGTGTGTGTGTGTGTGTGTGTGTGTGTGTGTGTGTGTGTGTGTGTGTGTGTGTGCGCACTGCTGCGGGGGGTTCATTTAAAAAAATCATGCGAGGACTTTTTTCAAAGTTTGTATGCGTGTGGGAGCACCAGAGACCCAATATATCCCCCATAATATGTCCCCTTTAATAAATAATGTTTTAACATTGCCTTAACTCACTGCAAAACCACACCCATCTCACCCTAACATAAAATGCTGCTATAATACATTCAGGGCATTTAGCAGAGGGTTTTATCCATAGCGACTGATAGTAGTTACCATACACCGACACATTCACACACGGACGGCGGAGTCGACCACGCAGGGCGACAGCCAGCTCGTCAGGAGCAGTGGGGGCGAGGTGCCTTGCTCAGGGACACCTCGACACCCGGCTTAGGAGGAGCCGGTGATCAAAATTGCAACCGTCCAGTTTCAAGTCGACCAGCTATACCTCCTGAGCTAAGGCAACCCAACGTTAAAAAGGTGCATGGCGCCCCCTACCGTCCAAAAGTGCGCAACAACATTACTTTATAAACAACACTGGCCATTACACCTGTATTGGTTTGTCCCCTTCTCTCACAGACCAGTCCTCCACCATCTAGCGTTAGAGGGCTAAAAACAATCCCAGAAAATATAGATAATAGCCCTAATAAAATATATGAATCAGAAGAAATGTTGGTTGTGCTTGAGCAGTGAGCACCGGCCTAAACATAATCTAAAAACAGCAATGCTACAGAGGAAACAGCTCTATGACACCTCTACACAGAGCTAGGCGTACGACAACGCATCCAGTCGGGTCAATCCAATTAACCAACTTAATGCGGTTTAAGATCTTGCACATCCGTCAACGTTAAATGAATGGAATTAATTGAATCAACTGACAGCCACCCTCCGCTGTGTACCACTATTTGGGAGTGTAAACACACAAACAACAAACATCACAACAACAAACATCATCTCACCAGGAACCGGGTGGAGCTCGTGCCCTGGTCGATTGCGGCCACGAGCGGGCCCAGCATTATCCTGTTTGAGCTCGCAGCCATGGTACCGTTCATGTGAGCCCCTCGCGCTCAGCCGGTTGACACAGAGAGAGGATGACGCACACGCACAGACACGCGCGCACACACACACACCGGGCGGTAGGCTTCAATGTCGGCTCCGGACGGGAGGTCAGTCGCGCTCCTTCACGCGTCACACGGGTTCTTCTCGTCCCGTCGTGATGACGTAGGAGAGGAGATTAGTGTGTTTTTAGATTTTGCTTTAATTAATAAGAAATACGATATATGTTGTAATAATGTCCATAAGTATTTTGCAGGTTTTGAGTAGAGACCCTAGATTCGTATTAAAACTCGTATTAAGTAGTTATTCATTATATATAATTAATTTCCTTTTAGTTCCTTTAAGCCGTTTCAACATCTATTTTTTTGTATAACTGGTCAAACATTTTGTTATTAGATGATTCGTATCTGTAACACATAATATAATAGATATAAAAATGTCAAAACGTGTGTTCCCATACCGGGAGTCGAACCCGGGCCGCCTGGGTGAAAACCAGGAATCCTAACCGCTAGACCATATGGGAAGATGTCAAAAATAAACGAGTGCAATGATTATAATCACAAATTGATCCTAATAGGGGTGAATGCGTCAACTTTACAACAATCAAATGTCTTTTACTATAAAAACCACGTTGTTGCGAGATTTTCAAAGGGTTCACCCCAGCCGTATCGGCGAAATATAAACTTTAAATGGCCCGCTCGTTGTCGCCTCATCAGACAGCGACAGTGTAGTCACACAGCACAACAATGCTTTTGAACTTAATTTGTAAATTGTTAAGTAACTTAATTAAATGTTATTAAATATAATGTAATATTATTTTATTAATAACTTAATTTGACGTTAACGACTCGTAGTTGCGTCGTTGGAGAGCGACGGTGTTGTCACACGGCTCGTGGTCACGTCATCGGAGAGCGCCAGTGTTGTCACTAATTTACCGCACGGCGGACTCCTAAAGAAGGGCTTCAGGCTGCTTGGATTTCTTCCCATGATTTACTGATAAAATGTAAGTTCATAAAAAATGTAAACCAGTTGAATACCTCGCTCCACATTTTAGAAACCTTGTCCGATTGTTTTGTGTCAATAAAGTGTAATAACTCATCCAGGACAGCATTAGCTCCTGTCTGCTAATGATCATCGTTTTTAATTTAATATAATTTGATTTCCAGGGCTGATTATTGGAAATCGCAACCGAGGAAGTTCTGTCAATATTGCAAGTGTTGGATCGCAGACAACAAGCCCGTGAGTAGGAACGCGATGTCTTAAAGATCTTGAACTATGACAATGCCTGCCTTTTTATAAATCAGGGACTATAATAATAATAATTAAAAATCCCGTTTTTGTTCGAAGAGTGTTGAATTCCACGAAAGAGGGAAGAACCACAAGGAGAATGTGTCGCTCAAAATTGCTGAGGTATGACAAGAATTTCAGATTATTAATATAGACGGTCACTCACTCACACAACTGATCAACACACACACAACTGATCAACACACACACAACTGATCATCAACACACACACGCACGCACACACACACACACACCCGATCATCAACACACACACACACACACATGAAGGTATGAACAGACACACATCCGATCATCAACACCCACACACACCCGAGATGACGGTATGCACACACACACACACACACTAGATTGTCGTTATTTCATATTCTTGTTATATTTTTTAATCATTTAACTGTTACCTTCTTTTCTCCAACGGTCAGATTAAGAAAAAGAGCCAGGACAAGGCCAAGCAGGACGAGCGCATGTCCAAGGAGTTCGCCACCATGGAGGAGGCGGCCATGAAGGCGTACAAGGAGGACCTGAAGAGGATGCAGCTGGAGGCGGGAGGTGTGTGTGTGTCTGTGTGTGTGTGTCTGTGTCTGTGTGTGTTGGATAACATAACGAAATGTAAACATACAAGAATATGAAATAACTCCAAACTAGGGTTTGTATGTGTGTGTTCATACCTTCACCTTGTGTGTGTGGATAACATATTATAACATATAGATGGGTAAATGTTGTAGCAGATATACAAGACTAGTATCTAGTGTGTGTGTGTGTTCATACCTTCATTGCGTGTGTGTGTTCGTACCTTCATCGCGTGTGTTTGTTTTCATACCTTCATCGCGTGTGTGTACATGCCTTCAGTGTGTGTGTGCGTGGTGTATCAGATCAGGTGACATCCCAGCCCCCCCTCCGCTAAACCCCTTCCTCTTTCTAGAACCTGTTACCGAAGACGAACCAGAAGTCCCGCCTCCCAAGCTCCAGCAGCCACCCCCCAAACAGGAAAAGCCCCCAAAGAAGGCGTCCAAAGGGAAAGCAGGGAAAGCAGGGAAAGCAGGGAAAGCTGTAAAATCCGGAAAAGCCAACCTCTGGCTGGAAGGGAAGTCTGAAGACGGACATGTGTACTACTACCACTCGGAAACCGGAGGTGAGTCGATTTCATTGAGGGGACCAGAAGGTCGCTAGTTCGATCCCCGGCTCCTCCTAGCTGAGTGTCGAGGTGTCCCTGAGCGACACGCCTCACCCTGACTGCTCCTGACGAGCTGGCTGTCGCCCTGCGTGGTTGATTCGCCGTCGGTACGTGAAAGTGTGAAAGAACGGATGAATGGGTGTCATTGTAAAGCACTTTGAGTGGCCCCAGGTTAGAAAAACGCAGTATAAATGCAGTCAATACTCAGTGGGACTCTTCTAACAATTATATGTGATCTTTTTTTTTTTTTCTTCTTTTGTTATTTACCCTTTCAGAATCCTCATGGGAAAGGCCTGAAGGCTTCCAGGAACCCAAGGAATCACAGCGGGGGCAGCATGAGGTACCAGATATGACATTTACATTACATTTACATATCCAAAGCCAAGTGCCAACCACTAACAATCACTAGGTTAACCCATTCCCTGTAGACAACAAAACACACACACACACACACACACACACACACACACACACACACACACACACACACACACACACACACACACACACACACACACACACACACACACACACACACACACACACACACACACACACACACACAGAGAGAGAGACTTCGTAGCCAATCAGCTGCTCTCCCTCCTCTAGCCTGTGGACCAGCTTGTATGACGTGGCTATTCTGGTAAGATTCAGACCGATTTTTCGGTTGGCCAATTTTATCGGCCGAAATATTGGCCTATCGCCGATACATCGGTATTGGCTTATATGTATTCCGATAGGAAAAGCTCAGGACTCCGTTGTTCCGACTTCCCCTGGGCTCTGCATAGCCTCCACCTGTACCCCCCCACCGCCCTTTCTCCTCCCTTTCACTCCTAAAAACAACCCCCTCATACGCGCTTAATGTATGTTTGTACATCCTGGCACTTAATGTACGCACTTATTGTATGGCGTACCTCCTGGCACTTAATGTATGCCAGGCCTCAACATTAACGGTTGCCCGCTTTGGAAATTCTTCTGCGTGCTATTAAATCGAGCATCTGTGTACCCCAGTTTGAGAACCAATGACCGAATATGGCCTTATGGGATGGGGTTTGACGTTTTGGCTGGGAAATGTGTTTTCTCTCCTAGGGATCGTCTGCGGGTGCTTGGATGGAAGCGTTGAGCCCTGAGGGATACTCGTATTACTTTAACTCGGAGACCGGAGGTGAGGTCCTGTCCAGAGAACGACCCCTGACCTTACATTCACACTACCTCGGTCCGACGGATCTCATTGCATGGGGCGCTCTCCAAATGCATGGTTGGTCTGTCCGTTCGCTCGGCTCCGTGGCCTGCGTCAAAAAGTTGAGAAATGTTCAACTTTTCAGGCAGTGATGAATCTGTGGGCCAATCAGATCGAGGTTATTCAGATACACTCGACTACTGGATCCATTTTGCAATAACAAGCAGGAAGAAGCAGGACAAATCCGGCTGTGATATTTTTTAAAGAAATGTGGAATCGATAGGATTGTTTTTAGTCACCGATCTTTTGTATTTATATCCACAAATCGGCTTTGTTGGCAGGAAGCGACCTGATTGGCTGCACGCTGCAGCCAATCAAACGGACGCATGTAGCGTGACCGTAACATAACACTCGTCCACGCAAACGGTCATCTCCGCTATGTTTGGAACGACCCCATCACAAGATTTAAAGGGGCGATATCATGCTTTTTTTAGGGTTAATAATTGCATTTGGGGGTATTACTGGAATATGATTACCGTACATGCCTGTATGTTAGAAATACCACTTATTATCCTCACACTGTTATTTTCTGCAAAACCAATTTCAGCGTAGGGAGGGAGAGAGGGAGAATTTAACAGTCTCAAGCAAAGGGAAAAGGCATGAAATCACCCCTTTAACCGAGCGGTACGAACTATTCAGTATCGTGCTCTCATTCTCCATCGGTTGTGGACCCCCAGAGTCGAGCTGGGAGCGACCGGCACACCTCCCCCCTCCAGAGGAGCCTTCAGCCCCCGGCACGGAGCCCACCCCCGAGAGGGAGGAGCCCCCCCACGGGGCCCCGGACCCCACGCCAGCAGGGGCCCCTGAAGCGACCGACCCGCCCGCTGAAGACCCCCAGGTCAGCTGTGAGGTGAGGGAGCGTTGGAGTGGTGGGACACACACATGCACCCCGCACGCACACACGTGTAGAAACACAAACACACACGCACACACGTATATAGACACACACGTATATAAACCCACACGCACACGCGTGTATAAACACACACGCACACACGCGTATATAAAAGCACAGGCACGTATATAAACACATAAGTGCCTATGTAAACGCACACGAACACACGTATATAAACACACGCACACACGCGTATATAAAAGCACAGGCACGTATATAAACACATAAGCGCCTATGTAAACGCACACGAACACAAGTATGTAAACACACACTTATATACACGCACACGCAGGTATACAAACACACACACATACACATGAACACTACACAGACATAAAACACACAAAAGACAAACAGACACATATGTCTAACAGACACAATAGGGTTGGGCAACGATCGTCGAACAGTCGCAAATCTATATTTTTTTTTTTTTCTTTCGTACCACTCCGCAAGTAGTCTGGTAACTTATCAACCCCAGCGTCCTCGGTTGCTAAGCGACGTCAACGTCTTTGGCGGACTATTTCTCTGCTGGTCAACACTACGAATGCTGGTAACGAATAAATTGTAAAAAGACACACCGCATGAAGTTATTTTTTTGGCCATAGTTTCCATATGCTAAAGAAGTGTCGAGTTCACCGTCATGCAGGCTGTGTTCAGTAAAATATACAGCGATCTGTTTTCGGCGCATGTAGGCCTATCTGCCTAAGCCCACGTTGAAATAATTTGGATGTTGAATGTTGATGGCGCAGTTGTTGAGATAAACAGATTGATTTCATACAAATCATGGAAGCCTTACCCTGTGTCATTGTGTGTGCGTGTATCCGATAGGGCTTTGACTTTTGCCCAAAAATCATATTCGAAGTTCGTTTGTTTATTAATATTAATATTAGAATATTTATTAATATTTTGACCATTAAATGCCTTCAGTAAGACCTGGATTGGGCTTCGCGAGATTTGTTTACCGACGTTGCTATGGTTACCGGTCTTGCGTGTTCCAACGGTTTATTAGGTTTCTAATAAATCGCTGTCTAATCAATACTTCATTCACTGCCTCTTCCGTGGTGATTACAATATTATGAATAGACTGCGTCAGGTTCTCTGACGTCTCTCCCTCTTGGCCTGCCCATAACAGGTTCGAATATTAATGGCTGCCTAATATTCGTTCGAATTTTGATTTATTTTTTGATATTCTAATTATATTCGAATAACGAAGTTCGGAGTCAAAGCCCTAGTATCCGAGGTGCGTGCGTGCGTGCGTGCGTGGGGGGTTCTTGATTGACCGATTTTCGAATACTTGCGAATATCGAAGAGTATTTTTGTCAATATGTTTTCCTCTGTCAGGCATCTCACAAAAGGAAGGTGGAGCCTCTGAGAGACGAGGCCGAGGGTGAAGCAGAGAGCAGGGGAGGTGGGGAGGGAGGAGTGGAGAAGAAGAAGAAGGAGGAGGAGGAGGACAAGGCCACGATGGCGACGCCTCCACCCGAAGAGACCCAGGAGGAGAAGGAGAAGAGGGAGGCGGCGTCGGAGAAGGAGAAGAACCTGAAGGAGAAGCCAGCCAAGAGGCCTAGGAGGACCACGCCCTACGGGACCTGGGAGCAGATCCAGCCGGAGGAGGATCCCTAGTAAGTAGAGCTGGGCGAGTAATCCATTTTCCTTTTTTTTTTTTTTTAATCTAGGAAAATCGACTATTTAAAAAATATATTTTTATTTTTAAAGATTAAAATGTCAACATGACAGCATGCGCTGAAAAAAGTGAGTGTTTAGCGTTTCACTAAAGTCTGGCAACCAGATTTTGCTTTTGTTAATCATTGTTATTATTCAAATAAAATCCAAACTTAAAAAATATATATTTTTAATTTATAGAAAAATAATCAATTAAAATCGATAATTGGGTTTGGTTTTAAAAAATCGGAGATCTTGTTTTTAGGCCAAATCGCCCAGCCCTACCAGTAAGACCCCCTAACCCCCGTCACACACCTCACCCCACGGACCGTCTCCTACCCAGTGGGACGCCTAAAATAAACACTGGTTGGGTCTAGACTCTAGATAATAAACTTTAGATAGTGTCGTACGTCCTGGCACTAAAAACCCCCACAATGCTACAGTTCTTAGCATTGTGTAGCATCTTCTCCTAGCTATCTCTGTTGTATACGGGGAATGGGCTAACCTAGTGATTGTTGGTGCTTGGCACTTGGTTCTACGAACATCCTTACTGTACCGACAGCGATATATTGTTGTTTCTCTTCCTAAAGACAAATGAACTTATTGTAAGTCGGAAGTTATCTAACCAAAGAAGAGTAACTGAAAAACTAAGTTAACCCTAACTAGGACATATATTGTTATGTATCGTATAGGCGATATTATCGGTATCGCGGGGCATGTATTGTGTATCGTATAGTGAGGTACCCTGTGATTCCCACCCCTAACTAGTACCGCAGTAGTCGTTATCGGCCAATGAGATGAATTGCAACAAAAAAACTAATAGCTTTTCCCCATCCGATATACTTTGACTTAATGCTATAAAGTATCTTAAAGGTCCCATTTTTTAACCACCAGGCGATATACTTTGACTTAATGCTATAAAGTATCTTAAAGGTCCCATTTTTTTTAACCACCAGGCGTGAGTCTGATTAGCCGTTACAAGCAGTTCTGAAAACCGGCCTCTTCTGACATCACTAGTGAGCATTTGCTACGGTCCACTGGGCTGGCTGGTAGACTGATCTACCCAGCATACAGCTAGGGGGACACGCTCACCTGTGATATCAGACAGGGCAGGTTTTCCAAAACGGCTTGTAATGGCTAATCACACCCACTCACCTGGTGGTAAAATATGTCATCTTTAAATCCCCAATGCTGACCTGTGTTCCCCCCCCCAGCGCCAACGTGGACCTCCAGCTGCCCCAGGTGGAGGAGTTTGACGAGGGCCCCGAGCTGTCGCTGCCCCCGGAGCCCAAGCCAAAGTTCAGGGAGCGGACCATCACCTCGCTGGGGGGGGACCAGAGCGGGCCGGCTGCCTTCAGGAAGAGCAAGACGCACAACGGGAAAGCCCGGAGCCTCCGGCAGAGGGGAGAGGATGACTAGACCGGTTCCGGGAGGGCCGGTTTCCGACGGAGAAGGTTCTTTTGGTCTCGGAACGGGACCAAACCTTTTTTTTCTTGTTCGTGAGACGATTCGAAGGAGAAAGGAAAACGAATATTAACGCTTTTCACGATTACATTTTGACGTACAGTTCGGGACATAAGCGTTTTTTCCGAAGTTCTAATGGGCCGATAAGATGATTCGAAAGAAAGAAAAACTTATATTAAAGCTTTTCAACATCTGATACATTTTGACGTACAGTTCGGGACATAAGCGTTTTTTCCGAAGTTCGTGAGATGAGATGAATCGAAAGAGAATAAAACTGAATATTAAAGATTCTCACCATCCGATATACTTTGACTTAACGCTAAAAAATCTATATATAGATTTATAGAATAGCGAAAAGTGGTTCCAACCCACCATCTCAAACCATTGACTGATCGGAATGCAATGGTTCTATCTCTGTAAATATCTTTCTACTTTTTCCTTCAGATTTGTATTTTTTTTAAATGGCTAAATGATGTCGATGCTTGGGTCATCAAAATGAATGCGTCGAAGTGTTTGCTACGGAGCACAAAGAAATAGCTATTCTTTGTTTTTATAACCGGATGTAAAGAGAATAAATGAAAGATCGATGTGGACTCATGCTTGTTTTCTGTGTACGTGATGTTATTCCACACGTTTTGAAATGGCTTAACGGGGTGATGTAATACCACCAGGTGTGAGCGATTAGCCGTTGCAAGCCATTTTGGAAATCTGCCTTTTCCTGTTTTAGTGACATCACAAGTGGGCGTGTCCACCAAGATGTATGACGAATCGATGAGGAACGTTTGCTACAGTCCGCTGGACAGGCTGGTAGACTGATCTATCGTCATACATCTAGGGGAAGCTCCCACTTGTGATGTCACTGAAACCCAGGACAAGGCAGATTTTCAAACGGCTTGTAACGACTAATCACGCTAACGGCTGGTGGTATAATATCACCCCTTTAATGGGGAATCAGCACCACTCGTGCTACTAAAATAGGGGCCCTTTAAACTGCCGTGTTTCCTGGTTAATTGCACGCTCGCCATCAAGTAAATAGACTATTTTCAAATCAAGTAAAGAGTTCAAAGTGAAACATGAATATGGATTCTGTGAGTTATGTACCTCTTCTCTACCGTTCAAAAGTTTGGGGTTACTTAGAATTGTCCTTGTTTTTTAAAGAAAAGCACTTTTTTTCCTCAATGAGTATAATTTCATTAATCAGAAACAGTCTTCCTTTTAATGTAGTAAATTATTATTCTATCTTAAAATGGCAGATTTTTCATGGAATATCTACATAGGTGTACACAGAGGCCCATTTCCAGACACCATCACTCCTGTGTTCTAATGCTACAATGTTTAATTGTGTTAAAAGGATATTACATGATTAGAAAACCTTTGTCCATTATGTTGTCACAGCTGAAAACGGTTGAATAAAAGGGAGTTTTCATGGAGAGCATGAAATTGTCTGGGTGACCCCAAACTTCTATACAGTAGTGTTTTAAACAGTATTAACATACATCCGTTACTCTAACATCAGCTTTTTTTTCCTTTAGTCAAATCAACACGAGGGCTGAGCTTGCATTGATGCTTTTCATTCAGTATAATTCAAGGAGCTGGATGATTGAACACACAATAGTTTCTTTAACTTACAATAATGTCGGATTCATTGACAAGAATGAGGTCATACATTGTTTCAAGTACCATTCTGATCCAATCAGATCAGAGTTTGTAGTCCCGGTCCTCTCCAATCAGATGAGAGTTGGAACTCCTGGTCTAATCAGATCAGAGTATGAAGTCCTCGTCACATCAAACCAGTTTGTTAGTCGTGGTCCAATCAGATCAGAGTTTTAGTCCTGGTCTGGTCCAATCAGATCAAAGTTTGAATTCCTGTTCCAATCAGATCAGAGTTTGAATTCCTGCTCCAATAAGATCCGAGTTGATAGTCCTGGTCCAATCAGATCAGACTTGGTAGTCCTGCTCAAATCAGATCAGAGTTTGGTAGTCCTGGTCCAATCAGATCAGAGTTTGGTAGTCCTGGTCCAATCAGATCAGAGTTTGGTAGTCCTGGTCCAATCAGATCAGAGTTTGGTAGTCCTGGTCCAATCAGATCAGAGTTTGGTAGTCCTGGTCCAATCAGATCAGAGTTGGAAGTCCTGGCCTGATCCAATCAGATTACATTGGTTTATCCAATGGCGTGTCTCCACACGCACACACGCACACACACACACACGCACACACACACACACACACACACACACACACACACACACACACACACACAGTCCCCAATCTCTTCCCACAGTCACCTGCTTGGCTGTAGTTCCCAGTCTGTCCAGTGTTCCCAGTGGCGGCTCTACACCGCCCCTCGCCCCACCAGCTCCAGCAGCGCCTCTCTCTCCCCGTTCTCCAGGACGTCCAGCACCAGCTCGTCCAGCGCCTCGCCTCCCTTCATGAACTCCTGGTGGATCACAACAGACCGGCTCGCTCAGAACAGGGGTTCTCAACGTTCTCCAGGCCGGGGACCCCTTAAGTTAAGTTAAGTTATCCTTTGTTGTCCCTTTTTGGGGGGAAATTCTTTCTCTGCTTTAGACCCATCTGGGAGCCGGTGAACACACACACACACACACACATCCACACACAGGGGAGTGACCTTATCAGAGGTCCACCCACACGGGGGCCCACCGGCACTCCCGGAGCAGGCGGGGGTTTCAGGTGCCTTGCTCAAGGGCACCTAATCCGTGGATGAGGACGTGGGAGAGTGCTGCACAACTACTCCCCCCCCGTCCACATTTTTTTTTACAGGAGAGAACATTTTCCAAGGACTCCCTCATAATAGAAACCCAGAATAAGCGTATGATGCGTACTACCATTTGTACTCTAAGATGCCATTGGAATTCTGGAACTTTTCTACCTGAATACTTCCGACCCGTTTGATAGTGATACAGAAACACATTTCGATTTCAATCATGATAATGCCTACTTATATACTTTTAGACAGAGGGTAATTCATTATTCAAACGGCATTCTTCTTCAAAGTGTTTGGCGGACCACCTCGGTGTTGCCCCCAGCCCCCTGGGGACCAGGGACCACAGGTTGGGCACCCCTGGCTTATAACAGGGGTTCCCAACCTACATGAACAATCTGGAGGACCGGCCGGCGATTTTAAACCTTCATTTTAAGATGCATAGGTTTATTATTTGTAATATTGAGAAAAATGTAAGCAGACAGCGAACGAACAGCAATGAAATAAACACAAAAGTAGCACAAATACACAGGGCATTTACAGGGCTTAATTTGGGGCAAAAAATTAGGATTTGGAGAAGCCAACTGGAACCAACCCTCTCTGCCGGTCTCACCTTGAGGTCCCGGCTGACGTGGCCCGTCCTGTGGTCCGTGACCCGGTCCTGGCTGAAGTTGTAGGACCGGATCCTCTCCGACTGGGCGCGCGTGCCCACCTGTGATGGAACAAGGGAAAAGATTAAAAAAAACTTTTGAGCCCTTTAGAGTTCATTTGTTAGTTTTTATTTATTAATTAATTGGATCTTTTTTATAATCTTTGTCTTTCAGGGCACACTCACACTAGCCAATCTGTACCATCCCCCCCACCGGTACAGATGGCCTAGTGTGAGCGCGCCCTCATTGATTCTTTTGAATTCAATTTATTTTTTATAGTTTTATTTTATTGTACGACATTTATTTGTTTGCCTTGTGTATGTGTATAATTATAAATTAAGCTGACGTCCCTTTATAATTGTTTTCTTTCATTTATTTTATTAGAATTTTTAAAGAATTGCAACCTTTCACAAACTGCCCAATGGCAGAGGCCGAAATCGTGATTTCCGATCAATACGCCGTTGAGTTTTGCTTGTGTGTGTGTGCTCCTGTGTATACGTGCGTGTGTGTGTGTGTGTGTGTGTGTGTGTGTGTGTGTGTGTGTGTGTGTGTGTGTGTGTGTGTGTGTGTGTGTGTGTGTGTGTGTGTGTGTGTGTGTGTGTGTGTTTGATCGAGTGTGTTTGCTCGAGTGTGTGTGTGTGTTTGCTCGAGTGTGTGTGTGGGTGTGTGTTTGCTCGATTGTGTGTGTGTGTGTGTGTGTTCGAGTGTGTGTGTTTGCTCGAGTGTCTGTGTGTGTGTGTGTGTGTGTGTGTGTGTGGTTTAACTCCTCCCACCTGTTTCCTGCGTGCGCGGTGCCTCTCCTCAGTCTCTTTACCCATGATGCTTTGGTGCAGGCGGGCCCTCAGCATGGCCATGGCCGTGTCACGGTTCTGCAGCTGGGAGCGCGACTGCTGGCATTCCACCACCGTGCCTGTCGGAAAAAACGGTAATCTTGGAAAATGGTAACCGTGGAAAAACGGTACACAGGGAAAAACGGTTACTGTGGAAGAACGGTTACTGTGGAAGAACGGTTACCGGGGAATAACGGTTACCGTGGAAGAACGGTTACCGTGGAAGAACGGTTACCGGAGAAGAACGGTTACTGTGGAAGAACGGTTACCGGGGAAAGCGGTAACCGATGAAATCGATAAACTTGGAAAAAACCGACAGAGCCAAGACTCTTTTGAAATCGGTCGTCGTGGTTACGCAGCATCGATTCCTTCTCGTTGACCTATGGCGGCGTCTCAACGGAGGGGAGGTGTGTGTGTGTGTGTGTCTGCTCGTGTGTGTTTGCTTGTGTTAGACTGCTCCTGTTTGATTGCGCGCGTGCGTGTGTGTGTGTTTGCTCGTGTGCGTGCGTGTGCGTGTGTGTTTGCTCGTGTGCGTGTGCGTGTGTGTGTGTGTGTGTGTGTGTGAGTTTACTTGTGTGTGTGTGTGCATGAGTTAACTCGTGTTTGTGTGTGTGTGTTTGCTCGTGTGCGTGTGTGTGTGTGCGTGCGTGAGTTTACTCCTGTGTGTGCGTGAGTTTACTCGTGTGTGGGTGTGTGTTTGCTTGTGTGTGTGTGTGTGTGTTTGCTCGTGTGCGTATGTGTGTCTCACCGGAGGGGAGGTGCACGATCCGCACGGCGCTGTCCGTGGTGTTGACGCTCTGGCCGCCGGCGCCGCTAGAGCGGAAGGTGTCCACGCGGAGGTCCCTGGGGTCGATGCTCAGCTGGAACTGGAAGAACCACAGCCGCAGACTGAAAGGGGCCCCCAGGTTTAACAGCCCTTTGCCTGTGCTTTAAAGCTCTGATAGTGACATCACCAGTGGGAGAGCCCACTCTGTCTGTGTTCATGAGACTTACTCCCACCCTGACTACATTTAAGTCAAGGTTAAAAGCGTATATGTTCACCTTCGCTTTCATTGGTTCCTTTCAATTATTTTAAATGTCATTTTTGAATTTTTTACTATGACTATTACACAGCCTTAAATTCCACACGCGGTCATTTGAGATTCATAATATCGTCTGGAGGCGCACACAGCTATTGGCCGTGATATAATATATTATATGATATAGATATCTATATGATATTATTTAGATATAGAGCTCCAGGACTCCCGCCGGAGCACCCAGAGATTTCTAGAATATTTACAGAACGCGGCCAAAGGCTGTGTGCGCCTCGCCATTGCGATACATCCACTGTAAACAGAGCGCATGGTACCGTGGCCGCAAGCTGCTCAGGGCCACACCCCCACCCTCCTCCTTGACCCGCCTCTAAAACCGGCCCGTTTGTGGAGAGCTCATTGTGGGACCGCCCTGTAGGGGCTGTAATTCTGCACCAAGGCTGAATTTCCTTAACGTCTTCAAGTACTGTATTAGGGGCCCACTAACACCTATATATAAGCCTCCATAAAGCAGCATGCCCTGGGACCTTTAACACCCAGCCGATCAGAGGGGGGGTCCTGCAGGGGGTCTCGTACCTCCAAGGGCTGGGGCAGCACGATGACGGCCATGGTGCCTGTGTGGATGCGCTGCATGCGGGACGAGAGGCCCACCTCGGGGATCCTCTGCACCCTGTGGGTGCCCCCCTCGTTCTTCAGGTGCCGGTAGACCTCGTCCCCCCGGATCTGGACCACCGCGTGGTGGAGACCCCCTGAGGTTGGGGGGGGGAGGGGGAGGGGGGTTAGTTTAACAGAAATATACTAAACATACTAGACATCTTATAAACACATCACACACACATACATCTTATAAAACATATCACACACACGAGACATCTTCTAAACCAGGTGTCTCAAACTCATCTTACCTGGGGGCCGCTTGAGGTAGAGTCTGTGTCAGGCTGGGCCACATCAAGTATTCCACAAAGAAAAGTAGCACAACTGACCCAATCTAAGTTGATGATCGGCCGATAATTAGATCACGTTGGCTATGTAATCGCTAACAACAGGGGACATTTCATAGTGGTTGTTGGAAACCGGGACATTTTAGCGTCCTTTGGCTTTGTCGGGACTCATGCAACTCAAAATTGGGACTGTCCCGGCAAAACCGGGACAACTGGTCACCCTATCACAAGTGATAAAAAAGCGTGGCAAGCGACTCAGCAAAAATGTGCGTTTGACAACAACGCGCGGGCCGCACTAACACTAAACTTTGATGTCAAGTAGGGGGCCACAAAATATCATTCCGTGGGCCTCAATTGGCCCCCGGGCCGCGAGTTTGAGACCCCTGTTCTAAACACATGAAACACACACACACATCTTATCAAACACATCACACACACACACACACAGGATATCTTATAAAACATATCACACACACACACACACACACACACACACACACACACACACACACACACACACACCTTATAAACAAATCAAACACACACACACATCTTATCAAACACATCGTTTGATAAGATGTGTAACAACACACACACACACACAGGATATCTTATAAAACATATCACACACACACACACACACACACCTTATAAACAAATCAAACACACACACACATCTTATAAAACACATCACACACACACAAGACATCTTATTAATTACATCACACACGCACACAGAAAATCTTATAAAACACATCACACAAACACACACACACACACACACAAACACCTTATAAACAAATCAAACTCACACACACATCTTATCAACATGTTTAAAATAAATATACTACTGAAAATACTCGAGATCTGGTGAATACTAACTCAACTAACTAGGGGGAAACTGAGAAAAAGGGCTTGAAAGTGTTTGAACTGGCAAGAAAAATGGGTTGGTGCTTTAAATAAAGTCAGATATCACAATGTTCATTTTAACTCCATTTCAATCAATAATTTAGCTAACGCGGTGAGCATTTTAAATGCTGAGAGACAGAGACAGAGACGGAGTCAGAGAGAGTCAGAGACAGACTGACAGACAGAGACAGAGAGACAGAGAGAGAGAGACAGAGTCCCAAAACAGAAGTGTTTGGGCTAAAAACTTTCCAAACTTTTATTTTGTACATAAAAGTGCCCCTTGTCTGGCGGGTGGGCAGAGCGGGGGGGCTAGGGGTGGGCGTCTTACCGTGCTCCGCATGGGTGTAGTTCAGGAGGTCAAAGGCCCAGTTCCTATATAGGGCGTAGCCCTGGTAAAGGTCAAACATCTCTCTGGTGAACTGCTGGCAGATGTCCCCTGGTGTGAACGCACAACCAAAATATTAATTTGAGTGTGTATTATTATTACCCATGATGCATTGCATGTTCAAATAGAAAATGTTGAAATGGAAAATAATGTACAAATATTCTAGATCGTTTGACACAAAAATAGAAATCAAGATCAAAATAGTACTACTATAATAGCAGGCCTGTCGCACCAGTAACTGAGGTTGCTCATGTGCCAAGCAGCCTGCAAATCACACAGCACGCCCGAACGCATACATACACCGCAAGCACGCACGTGCAAAAACACACTGCACACAAGCGCACCAGTGTTTCTCCTAGGATGGAGTTGCAGCAGCGGAGGTGAAATGTTTTTTTCCCGCTTGCAATTTTTTTGTGTGCTCGCAAAGTGCACCCTGCAGGGAGGTTTCTATGTTTGCCAGCAACAGAAGGGTGTACGTACAGTACATTTGTGCACAGTAATGAGCAGGGGAAATATGGAGAGATTGAACATATTAATAGTATAATCTTTAAAACCATTATTTTATGCAAAAAAACAAATTTGATTGACATTTTT
Organism: Gadus macrocephalus; assembly: GCF_031168955.1. Classification (NCBI taxonomy): domain Eukaryota; kingdom Metazoa; phylum Chordata; class Actinopteri; order Gadiformes; family Gadidae; genus Gadus; species Gadus macrocephalus. The sequence goes on from NC_082388.1 coordinate 7,358,009, forward strand.
GCTAAAATGAAATTCCTTAAAAATAAGTAGATATGTTTTTCAAAACTTAAGGTTGCAGTAAGACCATAAAGAGCCCATGCCTATATGGAAAACGTTTTGGGGATCTAGAGTCAATAATGGCGATGCTATTGAAATTGTTGCTAAATAAAAAATTCTCAAAAATAAGAAGATATATTTTTCAAAACTAAAAGGTTGAATTTAATTGAATTTTTACCATTGTGGTCGTTTTCAGTTTTGCACTTTGCAGACGGTCCCTAAGCTCGCGGCTGAAAGCCGACAGCTCATAGAAGCCAATTCAATTCACCATTTGCTAAAGATGGCTCGCGACACTCGCCCAGGTAAGACGTTATGTTTTTAAACATAACGGCTCCACCGTCGACAAACTCTCTCAGGTAAGACGTTCTTTCTATAGACTGTAGAAATTGCGATAAAAGAAGGGAAGAGACAATTTCTCACCTCGACAAGCAACGGCAGGTCGTTCATTTTGTCATATCATAACTGTTAAATTCAAACATCGCACCGACCAGCATATCGTCAAATAAGTCACGTGATCTTAAAGAGACAGTAGGTGCGTTTCCATCCCCCTGGTTTTATGCGAACTTTGAAGTATCGAATCAGTAAACGGTGATGGAAACACCAAAATTTGCATAAAAATCCTCTAATTCGCAAAAAAGTTTATCCGCTCGCTTGAGGTGGTTTTTGAGAAATGCGAAAGAGAGTAAATTCGCAAAATGGGAGATGGAAACACACTTTTCGAAACAGCTGAGACGTAGCGAACTTTGAACACACAGGACTGACAGTCTTTCCGATTTCCGCATAACGACCGGCCATAGCAACCCTGCCGACATCGATGTGTAACGTCATCACCCTATTGTGCTCTCCCATACATAAGGCACTGGACGTCGTCCTCGTATTTCCCTTGCTACCGCTGTGTACATTGTAATTTCTCTATTTCTTCGTCTACGGATGAAATAGCCAATGATAATTTCCCTCAAAGAACAGTTATGACTTGCCCAAGGGAAACCAATTGCTGCTGAATTCCTCTCTCCATGTTTGTTGTTTGTTGTTACTCTTCTCTATTGGCGGACTAACCGCTTTTGGTTACATTTGTTACAGCTTTTCTATTTCTACAATTTATTATACTAATAATAATACATTTAATTAATTTATTTATTTATTACAGTCACTTGTCGGCATACATTTTTTGCCTACAGCGCCACCTCCAGACAGAACTAGGGTAGTTACCCGCTCCAACCACTTGATGGAAACGCACGTAATTCAAATTACTTTTTTTGCGAACTTTCTAAAGATTTGCATCACCTTTTAGATGGAAACTCAAATACAGTCCCTATAACATAGAACGAAAACATGTCAATAACACAGTATGGCGAATTATGTCTATTGAGTCCACCACAAGACTACACTTCTTATGTTTTGTGTGTATGCTATGCGTGACTGTAGGCTACTGCTGCCTGTCTTGGCCAGAACACTGGAAGAGATGTTTAATCTCAATGATTTTTATTATTTTCAACTAACCAATAGTAGTTGCCATGCTTTTTAAAATGTCAATACACTTTTCAGCTCTGAATAACAGTAAAAGCTATTTAATAATTGATTTGCATGCATAGTATATTACACTTTCCATTGAACAATTACCACTGTTAACATAAATTGACTAACTTTATAATGTATTCAAATGCTGACACACTAGCTGATTTCAGACACACATGTAAGTCCTGATATTCTCCTGATGGGCCGTATGTGTGAACAATATATCCTGACATTTGTACCCTGAAAATCTCCTGAATAGTACTACCCCTGAGGTAGTATTTTCTCCGTAGGAAATGCACCTTATATGTGAATGGGGAGTAGAAAGTTGGCATTTCTCACTTCACTTCAGTGGGAGTGTTGATGACGCTGCAGCAGGTCATTGAGTGGCCCCCTAAATGATAATCAGCCTGTTGCCTTTTGTTCGCTGAATGGTTAAAAAATATTTAAATGGTGGCACTGCTTTTAAGAGTCATTTGGGATGAACAAATGTTCTACGTTGTAATATTATCGGCAAAATGTTATTATATTATGCGCTCAGAAATTGCACATTATTGACTGGGGTTCCCACATAATTGGTATGGGTTTAATTACAACTAGAGGTTGAGAAAACTCTAGTTAAATTCATTGCACAGCCCTAACGAAGAACGTAACCCTTACCCCCTGTGGTGCGGCCGGCAGCCACTTCTAAGATGACATCACTGGAGTCCAGCGGGTCACATGGCAGGAGCCCTGTGATCAACTGGAGAAAAAAATAGAAATTAACGTTTTACGTCTGCTGAGCTATAACAATCGATGTCTGAGCCGGGGGGAGTTTGTGCGTGAAACAGTGCAGTGTCGTAGTGTGCAGTGGGTTTGCTGACCAATCACAGCAGAAGGGGCCTTAAAGCAACATGATAAAAACATACCGCTTTTGATAGACGCTGAACTGGGTTTGCAGAAATAAACACTGTGAGAATAATAAGGGGTATTTCAAACATACAGGCATGTAACCTTATTCTAGTAGTCCATGCAATTATTAACCCTAAAAAAGCGTGCAATGGGATCTTTAACGTTCACTGAGCGTTCCGATCAGGTGACGGTATTGCGATGGAAATTCGGAAAGACGCACGTCTCTTTTTAAGGCGTCGATCCGGTTAGAGATCTGCACCTCTTCGTCTTTCAGCAGCTGGGTCATCTGAAGGTCTTCCTCAGTCGTACCCACCATGCCTACAGGAAATATAACACAAGACATATTATTAAAAAAATCACACACACGAACGCAAACACACGTATATAAACACTTCACACACACACACACACACACAACATCTTATAAACACACACACAAACACAACATCTTCATCAGCCGTACCCGCCGTGCCTGAAGTAAACACCGGCACCACAGAATCATGGGTAAAATAAAGCTGTTCTTACAATACATGTTATAAACACATCGCACGCACGCACACACACACACACACACACACACACACACACACACACACACACACACACACACACACACACACACACACACACACACACACACACACACACACACACACACACACACACACACACACACACATCTTATAAACATAGCACACACCAACACAGACACAAGACATCTTGTAAACATCACACACACACACACAACACATCATCCACAACATCTTATAAACACATCACACACCCATCTCTTTTAAAAATATCAAACAAACATCTTATAAACACATCAAACACACATAATACATCTTATAAACATAATACGCACAGACAAAACATCTTATGAACACACACACAGACAAACAATTCATCTTATAAACACATCACATACACACACCCTTTAAACACATCCCCGATACAGAATCAGAATCTCTTTATTGTCATTGCACAAAGTGCAACGAAATTGGGGTATAGGTGTTTTAAAAAAAAAGAAGTTTTTTTTAAAACAAAAACAAAATGAGAAAAGGGTTATTTTCAAAAATCAAAAATATCAAAAATATATAGAATGTTAAAGAATTCAAAAACAAATATATATATTTAAAAATGTCAGCCAATTTTAAAGGTCAGATTGGTATGACACTAGGGGTGTAACGATACATCGATGTAGATCGATACATCGATTGATTGGCGAACGATCCAACTGCATCGATGCAACGGCCAAACATCGATGCATATCGCAGTATTACACCCTTTTATTATTATATATCTCCTTTCGCGGGTGTTTGTGAAACTATTTCTGCGCAAAGCGCCAAGCCGCTCGTATCCATTCACCGGTTAAACGAGGCAACAGCGAGCCGAGCACATGTGTGAGCGCGAGGATGTCTAGTTTCTCCAGCCTAACGTGATTAAAAGTAGCCAAATTGGGCTGAGAAATGTGCCCAATCTGGCAACACGGACGGCTTATCTTAACAGCCAAGATGATTCCGAGGGATGTTTTGTTTTTAGAAGAAAACTATCCACACAGATAGGTTGGGAATGGTCTACGTTCAAAATGAAAGATCATTACAGGCTCTTTAATTTAACCCATAAAAAACCTTTGGCACTTAAATGCAATTATGTGGCACTTTATTATTTGTATTAAAATTTTATTTTTTTGTTTTAAATATCCGGAAGAGCAAAGAAATAAAATGATGAAATTATAATTAAGTTGATGTGAGTTGATGTGATTTTAAGAGGTTGTGTTAAATGGGCATATGATATCGTCTCATATCGATCGCATGCCCCTGAATCGAAATCGTATCGCGGCAGACTTTTGATATCGGCAAATATCGTATCGTTGTCCAATGAATCGATATAATATCGTATCGTGATGAAACCAGAGATTTACACCCCTATATGACACACGCACGCACACTCACCATGCATCAGAGACAACACGTCTTCCAGGTCTGTGAGGGCCCCTCGGATCTTCTCATGCAGCTCAACAAGGGGCCTCAGGTCGAACTGTCTCTTGTTGAGGCCCCGCCTCTCTGCGTCGCTGAGGCACGACTCCTGCAGCTGATTGGCCAAAACCGCGTGCTCCTCCATCAACCGCTCAACGTGTCTCTGCACCGATGGGTTCATGTACAGGTCCCCCAGGTCAGTGTGCAGGGGACGCGATTGACCCCACGTGGGTAGTACCCCCCCGTGTCTCGTTGTGAATGACCTCCTCCACGGTGAAACACCCCTTCGGTAAGTCGAAGTTGGTTCCTTCCACAGAGTAGACAGTCCGACCCAGCGACGGGTCAGCGACCGTATGTGGATAGCCATGGAGCTATGTGAAGGAAATATATATAAATAGGCTACATGTTATGGACATAACGGACGGATATGGACTTTTGTGGTTGTGGTGCTGGATGCGACGTTGAACCTGTGTTGTGAGACGATATCCGGAAATGACGTAATAAACGCGCATGCGCGCTTTGTAAACGACAGCCCTCTGGGTAATGTAGGCTAGTTGCTTTCGCTTGTCTTGACTTTTGACGATAATAACTCGAGTGTTGTTATCGCATTACTTGTCATGGAAAAAGGGTATTATTATTTATTCATAATTATTGATTGCATCCCGTTTCATGCCATTACTTTCCGTTTTATTTAAATAAGCAAACACGCGCAGGAATTGTGGTCACGTGACGGCTCAAGAAATTAACGGTTGAAGTTCTGATAGTTCGCGTATCTCTACAGAAAATTCGAGCATCGACAAGCTGCACTTTCTCTCGTTTCAACTATTTCGGGTTTAACGCCAAATAAGTTAGACTTTAAGTATGAAGAAATTATGATTCAGTTCAATAGCTCTAACTGACCGGAACCTTTATTGGGGCAAAACTGAACGACATGTTGTGAAATGTGAGCCAAACCGTGTGAAATGTGAACTAAATCGTGTAAATTGTAAATTAATCCACAGAAGACGAGGAGATGGCTGTTTTTTCTTTGACCAAAGCGGTAGAGGAGGTCAGCCACCAAGGCTATGCCAATATGGCGGCCCTGCAGGAGAAACTAGACCAGCTCAGCTCTCTTCAGGTAACCTGTGATATACTTTATTTAAGTCTGTGCTTCATCTTGACCACATGTTTCAAGCTAACACCAGTTATAAATGGTTTCTTTCTCCACATACTGGACAACACCTTATAAGGTCTTATGGGTTTGAAGATAAGTTCAACAATACAAACATGGCCTCTGCCATTTCCGCTTAAATCAAAATCACTGAGTTAGTTGAATGTATATTGTTATCAGTGGATATTACCTATTGTTATCGTAGGTATTATTATTTTTATGTCACGCCCATATCCCAGCGCTATTGATGTTTAAAAACATCAAATGTGGGCCTTTTGAAGGCCCCCATTTGAACAGGGAACCACTTCTCTTATTTTCTCTGGAATATTTTATTATTATATAGAGGGAGAGAGAGAGAGAGAGAGAGACCGACTGACTGACAGACTGACTGACTGACTGACGTATAGACCAAAGAGAGAGAAAGGGAACTTTCTATCAACACATCTACTAATATTGAATCAAGTACAGGCAAGTACAGCCTGTATGTGTGTTTCCGTGTGTGTGTGAGTGAGTTAGTGCTTGTGTGAGTGCGTCAGTCAGTCACTGACTGACTGTGTGTGTTGCAAAACAAAAAGCCGATGTGTGGAACCAACGACAGAGAAGACCCTCCATCTCCATCCTCCTTCTCCTCCAGGCTGTTCTGCACGATGCCGATACGCGCAGCGAGCGCTCCGCCCTGGAGCTACGAGCTGCCACACGTCGGACCCTCATCCTGGACGAGGACCTCCACCAGTGCCAGCGGCGCTCCGAGGCACTGTGGTCGCGCTGCAGTACCGCAAACAGCCACACGTCGGCGCTGCGGCTCCGTGTGGACGAGGAACGGGAGCGCGCCCGCTCAGCGCTAGCCGGGTTTGACGTGCATCGCGTGAAGATGAAGGAGCACCGGGCGGCGGTGGCGCTCGCCGAGAGCAAGCGAGAGAGCCACCAGGCGCTGGAGGAGCAGAGGAGGAGGGTCAGGGAGCTGAGGGAGAAGAGGGAGAAGCAGAGGAGAGACCTGGAGGACCCCAACGGGAGGGCCGTGCAGGAGGCCAAGGTAGTAGAGGGAAAGGGGGAAGGTTTGGGTTCAGGACAAAGTATACTCCGACTCCTAATCCGTAATCGGACTCCATAACGCCTCGTGCCCACTGCACCGTCCGTCACAGGACGTCGGAAGGCGTGGCTGACGGATAGGGGAGCTTTCCAGGGTCTTCAGAGCCCAAGTAGTGCCACAGTGTTTGGATCTGATTGGATGATGGATCCGTCGCTGCCAAAAAAGTTGAAAAATGTTCAACATTTTGACGGAACTGAAGGCTCCATCGAAGCGCATGGATCCACAATGCTTTGCGCGTCCGTCCCCATTCAAAGTCAATGGGGATCAATCAACGGACGTAACTACGGAGACCCCTCGAGCATTTTAAGTTCTCCGCCGGGATGTTGGATACGCAATGCAATTCGACGCCCGGTCAATCTTATATGTTGACTACAAACCATTTAAATAGTGTTGTAAATAAACTTCCAAAGCTTTTCGAATCTTATTTGGTGTTTTAATGGTCCTTAATGTGCAAAGTAAACAATGTAAAAAGTAAATAAGGTGCAAAGTCAAACCGGAGAAGTGATTCTGGAAATGATTTTGTTAGAGGACCAATCACAGCCCTTGCCGTCTCGGTCGATAGAAAATATCGGATGCGCACGTAAGCTACGGATAGGGCTCTCCGTGTCTACGTACAGCACTTTACGGACTATAAACAGGCCTATTCATCTCGATGACATGTGATTAAGGTATTGAATACGAGGGATTAAGACAGGATGGCAAACTTTTTGGCTCAAGGGCCACTTACATTTTTTAAAACTGACTTGCGGGCCACTAATTCGTCAATGAATTCTAAGGGGCAAGTTATGCATGATAAACGCATGTTTTGAAATTTGCTTTTGTTTTCTGGACATAAGACTGACTTGCTGTCTCTACCATGAATTCCTTTCGGAGAATGGCTTGCTTAACGCAGCTGGTTCGATGCCTGGTCGGGTTCTTTGCTGCATGTTTTCCATTCTCTCTCCCATACCTTCCTGTCTATCTTACTCTAACTTTACTTGTAAAGCTTTTTTTTATATATAGAAGGTCCCATGGCATGTGCGACTTTATGGATGCTTTAATATAGATATTATTGGGCCCCTAACACAGTATTTTAAGACGTTCCCGATTCAGCCGTGGTGCAGAATTACAGCCACTACGAGCCCGTTGCACATTGAGCTATCCCCAAATGCGCCAGTGTCTGTAGCTTTAATGCAAATGAGGAGGAGAGAGGCGAGTCAAGGAGGAGGGTGGGGGTGTGGCCCTGAGCAGCTTGCGGCCACGGTACTATGCGCTCTGTTTACAGAGGATGTATCGCAACGGTGAGGCACACAGATTGGGGCAACCCGGCTTGGTGAGTGAGCCGCCTCATTCCAATCAGCACATGAACTGGAGCTTAAAGCCAAAATGGCACTTTTATTCAAACATAAATGATATTACTATCAAACCAAACAAAACCCAGCTTTGGAGGAATCCGCAGTCTTGTTCCTCCGGGTGAAATCACGTCACCCACGGAGACTGGTCTCTCCTCACAGGTGAACCAGGAGAGCCCTGAATGATTGTGGAAGCATGCTTTTTAAAGCATGCTTCCCCACCTGCTCCTCAGGTGCTCCGCATTTCAATGATTGGCACCAATGCTCTTACTGGCGCCATCTGTTGAAACTCTGGTACACCGCCTCCACAATCTGCCCCCTGGGCCTCAAGGGGCGCTGTGCCAGAGACGGGTTGCCACACTCCTCCACCCTTTGATGAAGGCTTGGGGCACCTCTGACTGACCAGCAACCCGCGTCGCGGCTGGATAGGGTGTTGGCGTTGGTCCGCCCCGGCCGGTGTCCCCCGTGGAACCTGTAGGACCTCTTGCCGGAGCGGTAGTCCTGCCGGAAGCGTAGCTGCTTCTGCTGCCGGCGCAGCTCGACCCGCTCACTCACCGTTCACGCCGGCGCTCCAACCTGATGCGCTGCAGCTCCACGCAGTCGGCGTCCAGACGCCGATTCTCCACCTCCAGCCAGTTCCTCTTGCGGATCTGGTCCTCCCGTTCCTCCCTCTCTTTGAACTGACGGATGCGATCCCGCCTCTCCACCTCTCGGACACGTCGCCTCGGCTGGGCTGCCCGTCGAGGTGGAGCTGCTCCCCGTCTGTCCTGACGAGTCTCAATTGGCTGGGGCTGGGGACCAATGTTGAAGGTCAGCTGTTGGGCGACTTGGCGGTTCTCTTCCAGCTCCTTCATCAAACCCAACAGCTGGGCCTTGAGCGTCTCCCTCTCCCGGAACCAGTCCATGCTGTGGGCCTTGTGTCTGGCGGCTGTCTCCTCCAGGGCCATCTTGTGCTCCACCTTCATCCTCTCCAGGGTAGTCCTGGTGGCCACCAGCTCCTCACCTTTCTCCTGGTCATCCTGGAACCTTTGCTCCTTCCACCGCTGGATGATACGCTCCTTCTCAGTGAGGGGTTCCTCCAACGTGGTGAGGGCGGTGTCTGGAGGTGTCCACCTGCAGCGACTTGACCCTCCATTTCAGGCTGCCCATCTGCTTCTCCTTGTCCCGAAGCTGTTCCTGCAGGTTCTCCATCCTGTTCTGTAGGTCATCGACCTTGCGCTCCTTAACCTCCAGCATGTCCTTGAGGTCCTGGATCTCCCCGTTCAGGGTGCCCTTCTCCTCGGCCCTTTCCTGGATCTGCTTGGTCTTCTCGTTGAGCGTGGCCCCCTGCTCGAGCCGTTGGACCGCCTCTCGGAAGAGGAGGAGTTCAGTTTCTCTCTGGGTGGCAGCTGCAGCTCCGTTGGGGCTCTGCATCGGGGTTCGGGCGTCCACTGAAAAACCACATTAAAAAGGAAAACCTGAAACTTGGTCGAGCTGCCTCCATTGGAAGTCGGGCGTTCACTTAAAAAATGGTCCGTAAATTGGTCGAGTTGCCCGCATCCTCCACCATATGTGGTAACCCGGCTTGGTGAGTGATCCGCCTCCTTCCAATCAGCACACGAACTGGAGATTACTTAAAGCCAAAATGATACTTCTATTCAAACATAAATGATATATCTATCAAACCAAACAAAACCCAGCTTTGGAGGAATCCACAGGTTTTGTTCCTCCAGGTGGAATCACATCACCCACGGAGACTGGTCTCTCCTCACACACGAACCAGGAGAGCCCTGAATGAGTGTGGAAGCATGCTTTTTAAAGCATGCTTCCCCACCTGCTCCTCAGGTGTTCCGTAGTTCAATGATTGGCACCAATGCTCTTACTGCCGCCATCTGTTGAAACTCTGTAGTACACCGCCTCCACGATCTGCCCCCTGGGCCTCAAGGGGCGCTGTGCCAGAGACGGGTTGCCACAAGATGTTATTATTACAGTCCTGGTGCTCTATATCTAAATAATATCATATTATACATAGTAGGGCTGTAACGATACACCAACTCACGATTCGGTTTGTATAACAATTTTTGGCCCACGGTTCGATACATCCCATGACATTTTTAAAAAGCATTTTATTTAAACAACACTTATATAACAATTAACTTAATGTACCATTTAATAACAAATAATTTGGAACACTGAACAGAAAGAATACTACTAAAGTATAGCAAAATGAATAAATAAATAACCAAGATTGCAGTTGGAGGATGCTTGCAGGTAGGCATAACCCCTCAACTAGTTTTGTGGTTTAGGCTTACGTATTTGGAAATATTAATGTCAAATAAATAATAGTAATTTGAATAGTTTGGTAGCACTAACCCTCGTTCTCGCTAGAAAAAACGGTGCCGGTCAAAGTGACCTGCATAGGTTTCGTATTCCGTCAAATATCCTATTATCGCTATGTAGCTTAAATAATGACATTATCAGGCCGTATAGAATGCAACATGTTTAATAGCCTAACTTTCAAATAGATGGGAAAAAACATGAACGTCTGATTCGCAATAACGAGGCACAGTGTTACGAGTAGCGTATGTGTGTGCGCGAGAATGGCAGTGTGTGTGTGAGTGTCGTCAGCGAGTTAGTGGACGAGCGAGGAGAGCGTGCGGTAGCGTGTGTGTGTCTGTGTCTAGTGATGAAACGAACGAGTCTTGTAGAATAAAGTACCCATCCTGTCAATAATCGGTGGCCGCTTCATTCCGACCTATTAGCAGACCAACTGCCGGTCAAAGCACACAAAACACTAGAGACAGGGATCACACACGGGTTCGCCGACGTCTCTGGTTCTTCCACGTCCACATCAATCTGTAGTAGACTGAACCACGGCATGGAGGAGAAAGGGATTGTTGCCCGCGATTGTGGACCGAGTTGTCTCCCGCAGGAGTCCCGCTGCCGAGGGACCACCGCCTCGGCAGCGGGAGACAATCGCGGGCCACAATCCCTTTCTTCTCCATGTCGTGGTTCATGTACTTCAGGGAGTCAAAGCCAAAGTTCCTTTCCCCCAATTCCTTCTCAACCATGGCTGAGATAACCCCCACTACGTGTCGCGTTATAATAACAGAGACGAGAGTCTGACGTGTTATGCGCCATAACACCAACAGCAGAACGGTTATCCAAATAACAAAGTGTGCAACACTTGCGTTACAGTCCTGGAGCTCTATATCTAGCTATCATATAATACATAGATATCTATATCATATGATACATATTATCATGGCCAAAAGTTGTGTGCGCCTCCAGACGATATTATGAATCACAAACGACTGTGTCGGGTTCTCCGACGTCTCTGGTTCTGTCCACTTTCCATATCTACGCGCCTGAGCTTCTACTTTGTCAAAGGCGAGCAGGATACCTAGTGCTTGTTTTATGCCGGACGCAAGTTTTAGCCCCTGAGGGATGATAGGCAGGCTAGGGGAACTCATATTAATGTTAGAAAACCTGATAAAGTGAGATGTTCATGCCATGGGACCTTTAATAATTTTTTGGAATAAACAGTGGGCGGGCCGCGGGCTGTAGTTTGGACACCCCTGGATTAAGGGGTAAAATACATGATTACATGTATAACATGTATATGACAATGATTTAGTACATGTGATTAAGTGATGGAGTACATGTGATTAAGTGATACAAATGTTATTAAGGGATTAGTGAGTGATTAAATACTCAATCACTTGATGACATGATTAAATACATGTGATTAAGTGGTTAAATAAACGTGATTAAGTGATTAAATACATGTAATGAAGTGATTAGTGACCATGTTCTGCGCTCACAGACGGGGCAGGACCAACTGAAGCAGCAGTTGGTTGCTCTGAGGAAGGCCACCGCCCAGAAGAGGGAGGAGCTCCGGCAGGAGAACGACGCCCACGCCCAAATGAGGAAAGAGATAAAGGTATATCAGCTTCACTGCAACCACTGCAGATACATGGGGTTAAGGAGCAGGTAGGGGTTAGATATTGAATACACAGACAGGCCATTACAGAGCCGGTAGGGGTTAGACCAGGGGTGCCCAACCAGTCGATCGCGGTCTACCAGTAGACCGACGATAGATCCCAAGTCGACCGCGAGGGGTGAAGAAAAAAAAATATAATTAAAAAAAAAAAATATATATATATATATATATATATATATATTTGCGGGACATATACGCGCGGTAGCGCATGCGCTGTCAACAGTAGTTGAACGCCGTCAACAGTAGTTACGCAGTCCTAAACGTTGGCATGGCTGAGGGGAAACGAGTTAAGACCTACCATTTTCACCCTGAGTGGGAGGAAGATAATATTGATTATTGTTGAGAAGACGCCGTGTGCAGACGGAATGAAACCCCCACTGAAGTCCGTAGGTCCCCCCCCCCCCCCACCCCGCTTGAAGGTAGGTTTGCAATGTTGACACTAGACTGGTAGATCTCGGGAGGTTGGCTACTTGAAAAATAGATCTTGGGTCAAAAAAGGTTGGGCACCCCTGGGTTAGACAGTACAGAGACATGTCATTAAGGAGACGGTAGGGGTTAGACAGTGAATACAACAGATGCATGTACTTAAGAAGCAGGTAGGGGTTAGACTGTACAGAGACATGTCATTAAGGAGAAGGTAGGGGTTAGACAGTAAATAACGATACATGTACTTAAAGGGGTAGTTCGGAATTTTGGACATAGGGCCTGATTCCCAAGTGAGCATTGGTATTCTATATCACTGGAGACAGTTTTCAACACATTTCATACAGTCCTTCTAGTTGCAGAGTTTGCTCGTGCTAGGCTAGCGCACGTCAAAGGGCAATGCTAGCCTGCTATTAAAAACAGTCTTACCCACTCCACAGTACACCCGAGGTAAATCAATTATAACGACAGACTATAAACCTAAATGTCTGTTTATAGAATAATGTTAGAAATAAAACCAACCTTGCATTGCATTGCATTTTGAGGGAATTGCGGGGTCTCAGCAGCAGTGTTTATATACCTGTACGTAGGCTACGGCAGCGGCGGACTGATACCTAGGTTACCTGCCGCTGTCATTGCTACAAACGCAGAGTACAGTGAACGAAGGAATTCTATAAGCGTATTCAATTAACAAGATATGCCCACGTTTGGAGGAGTTAGCGATGCATCTGCTTTTGAAGACGATTATGAGGAATTTGTTGTATCCAACGAACCGTACATGTACGAGCCGGTGTTATGATGTCCAAGCCAGCAGCAACAAGCCACAGTTGAGTCCTTTCTGGATCTCGCACTGGAAATTGGTGGAAACTTTGTGGTGCCCATCTGTACCGTTTATTTCTAAAATTTCTAAAAGCACACTGAACCATCATGTTGCCTAGTCGTTCAATTGCGCTTCTGTCCCACGCTTCTCTGTTTACGTTCTTCTGTCGTGATTCGGTTACAAACCTAACCAGCGCATAGTAAAATTCCGCTTCTGCTGAGAAAGTAGTCCCTTGATGATTCATGCGATGCAAGGTTAGTTTTATTTCTAACATTATTCTATCAACACAGACATTTAAATCTATAGTCTGGCGTTATAATTGATTTACCTCGGGTGTACTGTGGAGTGGGTAAGACTGTTTTTAATAGCAGGCTAGCATTGCCCGTTGACTTGCGCTAGCCTAGCACGAGCAAACTCTGCAACTAGAAGGACTGTATGAAATGTGTTGAAAACTGTCTCCAGTGATATAGATCACCAATGCTCACTTGGGAATCAGGCCCTATGTCCAAAATTCCGAACTACCCCTTTAAGAAGCAGGTGGGGGTTAGACTGTACAGATTCAGGGGTCTCATTTATAACCGTTGCGTACGCACAAAACGGGGCTGAAAGTTGCGTACGTGACTTTCCACGCCAAGGTTGTGATCTATAAAAAAACAACTTGACGGGAAAATGTGCGCAGCCCTAAGCAAACTCTGACCCATGCGTACGCATGGTTTGGAGGAAAAGGAGAATTGGCGACACAGATGGTGTGGTGGTGAACTGAAGTCAGACCGAAGAATTGTAGAGTGAGAAGAACGATTATGTTTCATCGCCATTCATACATTTAATTTCAACCTGTATCATGCGTTAAATCCTAATCAGAATAATTTAAGTCAACTGCGTTATTTCTCAGTTATAACTCCAGAAACATCTCCTTAGAATAGAAATAAAAAAAAAATCTCTATATTTAATCCCGTCAATCCATACTGTCCACTGACGGCGCGACTGCATGGAATAAAGCATCTGTCCAACATGTGTCAACAACATAATATTTTTATGTGACACTGTAAACACATAATCAAATGTCAATCAAGTCAATTAAAAAGTGTGGAAAACCAAGCCACACTAATCATCACAATCGTTGTCCGTTACTCTTGATGCTTTTCATGACAAATCAGGCATTAAAAAGGGGTTATGTTCAAGAACATTTTACGTGGGTGATTACAAACTGATTATCCAAGGTGTTCTCGGTCAGTCTTATTACCGTAACCCTATAAATGCAGAGGTGAGCGCCGTGGTAATGCTGCACCATATGGCACTTCTGGCGGACCATGCAAATGGAAGGATTCGGAGGGAGAGGGTATTTAGGGACCATAACGATTTATTGGTAGGCTACATAAAAATTTGTAACTCTATGTCTTTTTTAATTCTGGGACTGTGCGCTCCGTGCTACTGACAGAGTTCACTGCTGCAGCAACATGTTGCCACTCACTCCGCTTTTTGTTGTTGGCGATCCCCAATCACGTGACCGCCGAACAAAACTACCTTTCGGGCCTTCATCTCACCCACCGCCGAACAAAACTACCTTTCGGGCCTTCATCTCACCCACAAGTGTCTCCACTTCAACCTCCGTGAAATTTTGCTTTTTTGCTTTTCTCAGTACTTCTGCCATTGTTTCCGACAAGACATAATACTTGCATCTGAGTCTGTTTTATATGCAGATCGAATTCATGAGGTCATTTGCATTGACCATTTATGGTTAAAAAGGGGCGTGTACAGGGCGGAACGTGAAACTGATTCAGCTGTGCACACTTGTAGGCACTCTGTGATTTATAAAGCAAAGATTGCGTACGGTGTGCGTACGCAGGGTTTTATAAATCGGAATATTTCTTGGCGCACGCAAAACTTGGCTTCTTGACTTGACTTGGCTTCGCACATTTTTAGTAACGATCCCACGCACAGTTTTATAAATGAGACCCCAGATCATTAAGGAGCAGGTAGGGGTGTAGGGGTTAGACAGTGAATACAACAGATGCATGTACTTAAGAACCAGGTAGGGGTTAGACTGTACAGAGACAGGTCATTAAGGAGCAGGTAGGGGTTAGACAGTGAATTGCCGGTCCCAAAGACGCTTAAGCGTGAGTTGCGCGTCACCATGTCTCCGATGTGTCACTAGATCCAACACAGACGGTACGAGGCCATTGTGAGACGTCTCCACTGTCAGCTGAACAAGGCTCAGGCCTACTACAGGTAATAACACTACATACAATACATTTAAATAACATTTACTGGTCATAACACTAGTACATACTATACATTTACATTAAAATTACAGGTCATAATACTGCATAGTATACAGTTACATTAACATGTAGGGTGTTCAGCAGACGCTTTCTTCCAAAGCGACTTACAATAAGTACATTTGTCCGAAGAAAGAGAAACAACAATATATTGCTGGGGGGGGGGGGGGGGGGCGTTTGCTCAAAAAAGGTTATAAATCAATACCTAATTTGTATTTAAAGGAATACTTCACCGGTGGAGACATGAATCTGTATTGAAAGTTGGTTGTATATTTAGTCGAATAGTAAGATGAGTTTCGAATGTTGTGCCTCCTTGACTGAGAAAAGGCAGACAGTGAATTTCTGGCGCTTGCGGATTGAAGACGACAACTCCCACAATACCAATCAACGTTCACTCCCTGAGGGACCAAACATAACAGCCAATCAGCGTTCACTCCCTGAGGGACGTAACATAACAGCCAATCAGCAATCACTTCCTGAGGGACGTAACATAACAGCCAATCAGCGTTCACTCCCTGAGAACGTAACATAACAGCCAATCAGCGTTCACTCCCTGAGGGACCAAACATAACAGCCAATCAGCGTTCACTCCCTGAGGGACGTAACATAACAGCCAATCAGCAATCACTTCCTGAGGGACGTAACATAACAGCCAATCAGCGTTCACTCCCTGAGGACGTAACATAACAGCCAATCAGCGTTCACTCCCTGAGAACGTAACATAACAGCCAATCAGCGTTCACTCCCTGAGGGACGTAACATAACAGCCCATCGGCGATCACTCCCTGAGGGACGTAACATGGAGGAGAAGTGATTGTTGCCGTTTGCGGACTCCTGGAGCTCTATATCTAAATTATATAATATTATGTTTGGAGGTGCTGTGTGCGCCTCCAGATGATATTGTGAATTAAGTTCTCGGACGTCTCTGGTACTTCCACAACAAGTAAAGAGTCGTAGTGGGGGGCATCTCTCCCAGAGTCCTGCACGGGTTCGGGTACCCGACGGGTGAACCGCATAATTTCGATGAAACGGGGGAAAAATTATGTAGGTACTGTCTCCGAAACGGGTGGTGGTCGGGTCGGACACCTGAACAACGCGGGTCGGTCACGGATTTTGCGATTGCGAGCGGTACTGGAGATGTTATTAAGGAGCAGAGGAGTAAACAAAAACCCTCCCTAATGTGTCTAATTTCCTTCGGGTGCGGGTCGGGCGTCTGTATACATTTATAGCAGGACTGGTTGGGTGCGGGTTTGCAAAATAAGACCCGTGAATTTATTCTCTGCCATGGTGGAAAAGGAATTCCGGGAAGAATCGTTGGCTTTGACTCTCTGAAGTCCAGATTGAACTGCAACTCCAGATTGATGTGGAACTGCGAACCACGACATGGAGGAGAAAGGGATGGTGGCCTGCGATTGTCTCCCGCCGGAGCCCAGCTACAATCCCTTTCACCTCCATGTCGCGGTTCTGTGTACTTCAGATTGATTTGGAAGAACTCTACGCAGTCGTTTTAGATGATATTATTAATAAACAAATGAGTCGGGTTCTCCAATGTCTCTGGTCCTTCCACATGGATCTGAAGTTGCGGTTGAATCTGGACTTCAGAGAGTCAGAGCCAACGTTTGTTCCCCCAATTCCTTCTCCACCATGGCCGAGAATCAATACACGGGTCTCCACTTCGGCTGTTTCCCATTGCAAATTTGCTTCTGCCATGGTCGGAGGTTTGTGTCGAGTTCTCTTCTAGCTAAGCGGTGAAGAAACATGGCGGACATTGTGTTTACATCCCATCCGCGAGCTCCCGTCCGCGGGAGCTCATTCCTTATTGGTGGGCTCACAAATTTGCAGAACCAGTGGTTTGTAGTCCTCGGCCCTTCTAGCAGGCAAGCAACGTTCTACTGACCTGACGCCAAACGCGTCATTTGACGTCAGGTCAGTAGAAATGTAAGGAGGACAGCTGGGCCAAGGAAAGACTGGGTTAGATTGAGGGGAGATTATTTTTTTTTTTATATTATTATAGCGATTTTATAATGATAGAACGCTGGTTCTGTATCAGTTTAGTATTCCTTTCATTTGATAATTATGTAAACAAAAATCGATATATATATTTTTTTTAATAGTCCTTTATTGTTCGTAATAAATCATGCGATGAATATTCAAGCACACGGTTTCCCTGTGTTTCAAAATAAAAGTACACAGGTGAAACCCCCACACGGTTTAACCCTCACCTGTTTGACCAATGCGTTTGTGATACGCAGACACCTTTCCGGAGACGTCAATCACATGGAGAGGCAGGTGTTGGATCTCCGGAGACAGCTGAACTCATCCTGATTCCACCAGGACTGCTCGGGTCAGAGGTCAAAGGTCAGGAGAAAGCTGCTTCGGATTAGGATCAAAACTGGGAATGAGGGTTTGGGAGCGTCATCGTTGTCGTGTCCCTCCTTTGGCCAGCAGGGGTCAGCAGTGGCCTTCTGGTTCTGAGTTTACACGTTGTTTGGTTTGTTTTGAGTCGTTCCTTTGCTGGTTCTGAGTTCTGCGTTTTTCACAAGGATATTCCTCCAATTTCTAAGGTTGCATTATTATTATTATTATTATAAATTATGCATTATATTATCAACTTAGCGTAAATGGTGTTATTCATTTCAGCACAAATAAAGAATATATTTTATTAACACCATGTTAATAATAATAACATAATAATAATGTATATAATACATATAATAATATAAACTGTATCATAATTTTGTGAAACACTCAGCAGCAGGTTTTTGTTACCAATTTGTTACCAGTTTGATTTTCTTATAATGAAAATATATTTTAAAATGAAATTGTAAAGCTTTATTTTGTTCAATCCTTTAAAACCATTCAAAACGGGTGGTGGTGGTGAGCCAGCCGTGTTTATCTGGCACACAGTGTTCCCGCTTCTGCTCCGCCGGGCAACAGCTGACGCGATAAGAGCCGACAGCTTCTTGGGCGATAATCGAGGGGGAGGGACTAGTGAGGGGGCGGGACTCCCAAGCACAATCTGCCACGACCGAGAAAAGTTTAAAAATGACAGAAAAGAAATCTGACAAATTATTGAGGTTGATTTCAACTAAGAAAATTGAAAAAAGAACGAATCGATGAAAGACATATGAGAAGATGATTAAAAAGATTGCATGGAAGACATTTTAATAAAATAATGTTTAAAATCAAATTAAAGTTAAGTAGAAAGTGTAGGTGAACTTAAACATGTATAACCTTGATTTAAATGTAGTCAGGGTTGGAGCAAGTCTGAGTAAAACTCATTGTAACACACTAGCTGTGATACATTCAGTAATACACACAAGTCTGCGCGCACTGCTTACAAACACACACTGAAATACACACTTGGGCATACATAGAAATAGGCCAACACACAAACGCACAAATGGACATACACAAACACACGGACACACAAACCTATTGTTCAGTACCACACAGCAGTGGCGTCACAAGGCTGTTTATTTCGAGGCTAAAGGTCTGGATATTATTTTTATAGCCCAGAAGCTTATTTTAAAATTATTAATTTTTTGCTTGCTTTACACTAGAAATAAACATGGGGATTCCAGCGGCATCTCAAAATAAAGTAGCCTAGTCTTTCTAGATAGTCCTTCTGTCAAGAGAATAAACGGTTTAAAAACATAACCAGACGGTTTACCACCTCAAGTGAATTAACCTATCCTATCCCCAGTCATATGTATATGTGTATATATATATATATATATATAAATATATTGTTACGACCCACCCCGTTGGTGTCCAGGGGGAAGGGGGGGGCAACAATTAATATTAAACCGGGTGTTTAAAGAACGGAAGAGAGTAGCAAGATTTAAACCAATATACCATTTATTGCATGAATGAGTCCTATGTTAACACAGAAACAACCAATAACACTATCCCTCCACTGAGGGAGCAACCAATAACACTATCCCTCCACTGAGGGAGCAATGCCACGACGAAGAGCCCACGTAGCTCTGACTCGCGACCGTCAGCGACCCCAACTCTGTTCGCCTATCTGGCCCACTGGCCACGTCTGCTTTCATCCCTGCAGCTTTATAGCAATCCACCTGATTGCTGATATATATATATATATATATATATATATATATATATATATATATATATATATATATATTAGGGATGGGCAACGATCGTCAAATAGTCAGAGTCAAGTAGAATATTGAATAATGAATGTGACTATCGCTATTTATTACACGCTCTTCTCAATGCTGTTGAACGCTCCGTTCACTTGCATCCGGTGGTGAATAATTTTTTGATAATTCACCGCTGCTTACCATATAATGACCGCTGTCAAGGAAAGTGGATTTCATTTTTTTCTTTCGTAACACTCCGCAAGTAGTCTGGTAACTTATCAACCCCAGCGTCCTGGGTTGCTAAGCGACGTCAACGTCTTTGGCGGACTATTTCTCTGCTTAATTAATTAATTAATTAATTTTGGATGTTTAATGTTGATGGCACAGTTGTTAAAATAAACAGATTGATATCATACCAATCATTAAAGCCCCTCCCTGTTTCATGTGTGTGCATGTATACGAGGTGCATGCGTGCGGGGGGGGTTCTTGATTGACCGATTTTCGAATTTTATTCATATACTTCTCAGCAAATATTGAATAGTATTTCTGCCAGAAATGCACATCCCTAATATATATATACACATAGGTAAGGTCTGCCTCACTTGTATTCATTTTACTCTGAAATAACTTGAATGGAACTTTAGATGTCTGGGGATTGGGGATAAGCAGCACAGCAGTCGGGAAGCTATTTAAAGCTATAATAAACTGCGTAATTTGTTGATTTAGGTAAAGCATTATGAAAAAATTTGACACCAGAAATGCCCATGCCACACAGATTCCAAAACATGCATAAACAGACTCACGCACGCACACACACACACACACACACACACACACACACACACACACACACACACACACACACACACACACACACACACACACACACACACACACACACACACACACACCAACGCATAAACGCATCTGTTCTGTCAACTTCTGTGATGTCATACATTCCCCTCGCCAGGCCTTTGTCTATGGGGTCAAAACAGTCTCATTAATAATGAATGCATTTGTGTGTGAACTGGTCCGTATTTATATGTGGATTTTTGAGACTCTCCTGACATGGCTGGGTACTCTCTGTAGCCAATCAGATGCCTCCCTCGTTTTCAGCCAATTACATGACTGCAGTCCCGACCTCTGAAGAAGTCCAGCCTACGAGCCTCCCGGTTCCCTTGGTCAAATGTCTGGGATATCACAGGGTTTTTGAATGATCGTACATAACAATTTCTAGGTGGCGAAGAAGTAAAAGCAAAAATCCACACATACACACACATTACAGACCAGTTCACGCACAAATGCAAAAAAATTCACAAATGAAAAGCGTCTTGTAAATTCAAGTTCAACAGTTTGTTTATAAATGTAACAACATCCAAATACATTTTTGATGAAAATTCCAAATATATTTTTAATTTATATATTTATGGATTTATATTACATTTATTTAAAACAAGACACATTTGTGTGTGGATCAGAAATGTGTTTGTGGAACTTATTTTTGTTTAGGGATTTATTTTACATTTATACATACCGATATCCAGTTGTGTGTGCATTGAAATGTATTTGTGAGAAGAGAGTAATTTATATATGAATCACAAAATACATTTGTGAATCCTTCTCTGTGCATTCATTATTAATGAGACTGTTCTGACCCCATATTTGTCGTGTGTGAGATGGAGTGTGTATACACACTGTGTGTGTGTTTTAAAAAGGGCAGCCGCGCCTTTGCGTGTCACGCTAGAGAGTTCCCTTAATTTCCTCCTAATCAAGTTTTAGTTATTCATTCTTGAGTGTGTGTGTGTGTGTGTGTGTGTGTGTGTGTGTGTGTGTGTGTGTGTGTGTGTGTGTGTGTGTGTGTGTGTGTGTGTGTGTGTGTGTGTGTGTGCCTGCGTGCATGCGTGCATGAGTGCATATGTAACTCAGCAGTTTGCTGCTGTTGAAGTCACACCGGGCGGGTTTGCAACGAGGTTAACTTTAGATTTGGGGCTAAAAGTAGCTTACGGCTAAACAGATTTTAAAGAAAGTACAATTTGCTGTCGGAAATGAGCGATGGAAGAATATATTTTGGGGAAACGAGCACCGTTTTACATGATTACTAACTACTAAACGCAACTTTGTCCTAAAAAAAAAGTCTAAACCGACAAATCGGATATGGCTAACTATTATTCTTCCCTCAAAAAAGTCATAGTTCACAATTTTAACTCAACTTTGTTTGCCATGTGATGGCTGACACCCCAGGTGAAAAAGTAGTATACTTTAGTGTATTACAAATATAATGTTGGTGTGTGTGTGTGTGCACACTTGTTGGCGTGCGTGCGTGTGTTGGTGTGTGAGTGGTATGCATACATGTAAAAAAATAAATCCAGGTCTACCCTCCTGGCAAGCAGACGCTATGGAGGACTCTGGTGTACAGGTGTCTGGTTTAGGACGTCTGCGTCTGACTGAGTTGCCTAGGGCTTTAGTACGGTTTATCAAACCGTCAAATACCGTCGAATCCCACGCTTGATCGATTCTGTGTTGTACATTCAGTAATACACACACGCACACACAACCCTGTTGTTCAGTACCACACAGACAGGCACACGTAAATACACAAACTTGAGCCCGGACAAAATACACCCACACTGAAAGACATACAAACCATGTACGTAACTCACACACACAGAGACACGCACACACACACACGCAAACAAACTTAAATACACCAACACGCGCACACACACACAAATACACAAACTTTAGCCCCCCTGCCCCCTCTTTGAGGTGGGTCCCAGGCGTCACAGTCCCGGCCCTGTTAATCCGTCGTCTCCCTCAGGGGATGAGACGCAGACGGAGGCTATAAATAGGAGCAGCGCATTACACCCGGACACACCCCGGGAGGGAGCCCCACCCTGATTAGTGGCTGGGCAGGGTGAACAAAAATAACGCCGCCAACACACACACACACACACACACACACACACACACACACACACACACACACAGGGCAAGGATAGGTTATGTGTGCACACATATACAGTACGCAGGGGTTTAGACAGAAAGTGAGGAAATGTGTCACACACACGCACACTCATGATTGCACGCACACACGCAAACACACACATAAGGCATGGATAGGTTAAAGTGTGCAGCAATACCACGCACGTACACATACATAGGAAGTGTGTCATAGACACACACGGCTTTGTGAGGAGGGTGGGGGAGTGAAACCTGTGTACACACATCAAATGTCTCGCCTACATTCAGAGGTTCGGTGTATCACAGGTGTGACCGGATGAATGGAGAGGGCAGACATTTGAACAAGTTTGAACATAAGCTTTAGCTCCCTTGACCGTAGCCTCCCAAACAAGACATTAGATTCATAAGAATAGCACTTAGCATGGTGTAGCATCTTACGTTAGCTATCTACATTTACATTTACATTTAGGGCATTTAGCAGACGTTTTTATCCAAAGCGACTTACAATAAGTACATTTGTCATTAGAAGTGCATCATTATATCGCTGTCGGTACAGAAAGGATGTTCATAGAACCAAGACCGAGAAAAGTTGTGACTTTGCTGAACGGCCTTTGCTAGCTCTTAGCGATGGCGGCTATCTTTGTTGCATACGGGGAATGGGTTAACCTAGTGATTGTTAGTGCTTGGCCCTTGGTTCTATGAACATCCTTACTGTACCGACAGATATATTTTTGTTTCTCTTTCTAAAGACAAATGTACCGCTACTTGTTGTAAGTCGCTTTGGATAAAAGCGTCTGCTAAACGCCCTAAATGTGACGTAATTTAGCCTTGTAAAGTTTGATACCAGAGCTAAAGTTCGCATAATTGGTGCCTCATTGTTTAACAAAAACTGGGCCGGCATTAGTAAACTGTAAAAAAACATTATCAGTAATGTGTTTCACATCAACATAATGTAACCAAGCAGCTGAAGAAATGGTATTTAAAATTAAAAAATGTGAAACCTATTTAAAATTCCTTACGTCCACTTCCTCGGTAGAATAACTCGGAAACAACCAAAAAGGAAACTAGGCAGGACTCCACCCCGTTGTTGTGTTTTGGTTTCCAGCCTGAACCATTGATGTATATACTGACTAGATATCGCATTTGGCTTTAAGCATGCGTCAACAATGACGCATGCTGGTTTCTGAAATACGTCAGACATGTGTTGATAGGAAAAAAAATAGAGAGATAAAAAGATAGAAAAACTATCTATTTTTATTTATTTTTATTATCATTACCAAGAACACCAGAAACCAACCTGCTTGAAGATTGCCTTAAAATAAGGTCATTAAGAGTGATTAGGAGTGTGAAACGACCTCTGTACCATCGACGTTCTGTCATTCAGGTCGGTGGTTACACCGTGGCTATATGGCGACTGCATTGACACATACATTCCACTGAACAGCGCCGCTAAGGAGATATCTAGTCTGTGTATATATATATCTATCAGCCTGAACGACCTACAATAACGTAGTAGGGACTGCTGGATCTTGGATGACCACATTGGTGGCTGTATAGTTACTCTGTTTGGTTCACGATTTACATTGACCTTCAGGGCGTTTAGCAGACGCTTTTATCCCAAGAGACTTACAGTAAGTATGTTTGTCAGAAGAAAGAGAGACGCCACAATATATCCCTGTCAGTACAGCAAGAATATTCATAGAAACAAGTGCGCAAGTAAGCCCTTCGAGACTGTAATGGTGAAATAGAAATACAATTTAATTGAATTGAAGGGCCAAGCTTTCACAATCTATCGGTTAACCCATTCCCCGAATACAACAGTGATAGTAGGTGGACTGTGTCCCTATGGTCTTAACCCCGAGCCCGTGGAAACGCATCAGATCGGTGCAGAGTGCCTCCAAACCCAGAAAAACAACAAACAGGAACAGGACGTTCTGTTCTGCGCAGGCAGGCAGACCCCGGCTGGGATTCATATTTAATTCATGAGGGCTAGCGGTCCAAATGCACGCACCAGCTGACCGGGAGCCGAGCCAAGACAGCCGACCACCACCAGCCATATAGCTTGGCTGCTACGGGGAGTTTTTAGGGGGACACATGCTAACTTAAAGGGATACCCCGGCCAACAATGGACAATGTTGATCAGCATCACTTTGGCACTTAATATACACACGTATTGTATGTTTGTATGTCCTGGCACTTGATGTACACACTTATTCAGTGGTGGGCCGTCAGGGCCAGCAGGGCCTTCGCTGCTGGCCCTGTCAAAATCGAAATTATATATATATATATTTTTTTTTTTCAAAACGACATTATTTGTGTCTGAACGCATCTTAATTCCATATTTTTTCAGAAGGAAAACGGTTTGTTTTTATTAGGCTGAGCTCAGCTGAATAACGCCTCACAGCTAGGTTACATGGACCGGCGGGGCCAGCACTAAAAATATTGCTACCCTTTCGCTGAAGCTGCCACCTCCCATTGGATAATAAATTTGACTGACGTGTGTAATCAGGCAATCAAATGTTGATGTGTAGTAATAGAACGACCCCAGGGCCCAGCAATATGCTGGCGCTGGCCCCCGGTGATGTCATCAGCGAATTTTGAATCGTTGGTGGTACAGAGTTGATAGTGAACTACTATGGCCACCGCCTTCACAGCACCTAGCGTTCCTGTTTCTGATCTCCTTGGTTTGCCTTTTTCAAGGCGATCGTTTGGAGAGAAGACAGATTTAATTTCAAGAGGAAGACCTACACCGAAACCTGATGGGCTGACCCAGGCCGGTAAAGGTTTTATGCGGCACTTTACAGAGTGCAACTACGGCCGCTATGACTGGCTAACGGCTAGCACCGTTCAGAACAACCGATTCTACTCGCCGTGTTTGCTGTTCAACATCAGTGAGGGGACATGGAACAGCGCCAGATATAGCAGACTTAACAGCTTCACCAAGGCAGATTTAAAACATCAGGCCATGGGTGATGGGTAGGGGTGGGAACAGGGGCGGACTGGCCATCGGGAATACCGGGGACATCCCCGGTGGGCCGATGGCCGAAAATACTATTATGTACCGGCCCACGCCCATCATCGCATCAGCCCTATAATGGTTATCACAGCGGCACAAGCGTAATTTTCTCCAAGAGCTATACCTATATAATCAGAATCGCACTGACTGAGTTTTATACTGCTACTCGCAATCGGTCTTCACACTCATGGTGACTATTTTTCGATTTTTTTTTAAGTGTCTTCTAATATGTGTTTTACAGACTTCGGAAGTCCAACGTAAGAAAAGATCTCCACCTTATTAATAAACACCTCTAAATTGGTTCTTACACAGCCGAAGTGTTCTCAGCTGTGCGGATTGAGGTAGAGAATTTGGATTTGCATACATACACGCAACGCGGCACCCAGTTCTACGCATGCGCTCAACCCATGAGGAGAAAGGGATTGTTAGCGGCGAATGTCTCCAGCTTGAGACCCGCTGAGGGACCACCGCCGGAGGCGGAGGTGCCTAAGCGCTGCCCGGCAACGATCCCTTTCTCCTCCTTGTCGTGGTTCAGTCTACTTCACATTGATGAGGACGTTGAAGAACCAGGAACGTCGGAGAACCCAACGCGGTCGTTTGAGATTCATAATATCGGCTCACACATCTTTTGGCCGTTATAATATTATATGATATAGATATCTATGTAGGCTATATGATAATATTTTGATATAGAGCTCCAGGACTCCCGTGTGTTCTAGAATATTTACGGCTAAAGGCTAAAGGCTGTGTGAGCCTCGCCATTGCGATACATCCACTGTAAACAGAGCGAATGGTACCGTGGCTGCAAGCTGCTCAGGGCCACACCCCCACCCTCCTCCTTGACCCGCCTCGCTCCTCCTCATTTGCATTATAGCTACAGCCACCAAAACAGCGCATTTGGGGGAAGCTCAATGTGCGACTGGCTCGGAGTGGCTGTAACTCTGCACCACGGCTGAATTTCGGGAACGTCGTTATGTAACTTACTGTTTTGTTATGCACCTTCGGCACCCCTACACACACAAACAATCACACACCCAGCATGCAACACTACTGATACCACTGATGTTCACACCCCATCGTATGTTCTGTTCTGTTCATTTCTAATATATTGTTCATGCTAATTCTACCCTCTGATTCCAGTTTCTTTATTGTGTGGTCTTTCTCTGCTGACATTCATTCCTTAAGGCTTTGTAGTTATACTTGTATAACCATCTGATACTAGCCAAGAGTTAAGCATATTCATCTAGCAAACTATACCTACCTTGGAGTGTTACAATAGCCAATAATCATTTTATTCCATGTGTCCATCCAGGCAAATTGGTGGATCCAAATGTTATTAAAAAACAAACATACATATATGATGTAATTTCTTTGTAATCATCCAAAATAATGTTAAGTGTATGGGTATTTTTCCCAGAAGGCCACTGACTGTTCGATACGCGCGATCCATTGAGTGGGCAACGCGGCGTGTACTTAGTGGGCCGCGCGCCGTGTATTGAGTGGGCCGGTCTGACAGCAACTCCCGGGCCACTTTTTTCCCCCAGTCCGCCCCTGGGTGGGAATCTCTTGGCACCTCACGATTCGATTCGATTCCGATTATCGATGCAACAAATTTTTTTATTTACATTTCCATGCGTGGTTTTCAAAAATATATATATACATCTGGGTTTGCTACTCAGAGTTTGCTAATCACTTCCTACTTTTGTGATGATCAACAGATGAATTACCTTATCTAATATTCTATAAGAGAGAAAGATTTTGTCACAAATATGACTTTCTATGAACAATGCAATAATCAATACAGCTTGCATTATAACACAATATAATACAAGTTTCAGTTTTATTTTCTTTCTAATCTTTCTTTTCTATGTCATTAAAGAAAAAGCTGCTCTTGAATTAGAAGGAGTTCTTGTGTCTGGCTGTGAGTTTGCGCGCATGCTATGCATAGGCTGAATCGCAATCGTGTCAAGACAAATCAGATTGGCCAATAGACACTGAAGATAAATTCACTAATTTTTAGATTACAAAAATTATCCCGCAGCATGCAGGCAAAAATAAATAAATAATAATAATAATAATTCTGATTATTAATTGATCTGCATCGAGACAGAATCGTTGTAGCGAGAATCGCGATGCATCGAAGAATAGATTATTTTTCCCACCCCTAGTGATGGGTGAGTTTTACTTTGCACTGTGTAGGAGTGATAATGTTGTTGTGGTACTTTAGTTCATAACGCTTTTTTTTTTAATGGTTTGAAACACAAATATATTGCTGGAATTTGGGCAGTAGGCTTATGGTAATGCTTTGTGTGGATGCCGCTTAATAAGCATATTAAATTAACCCGTTCACTACTACTCCTTTGGGCTTAATATTCTGGCTGGAATAGCTGTTGTAAAATATGTGGCATAAAGGCCTAATTGTATGTTTCATTTTTGTTAATGAACTGGCGTTGCACTTTTAATATTGTCGCTATAGGCTACTTTATTGAATCCGTTGAAGTTGCGAAAGCATCCGGTGAAAATAACAATAACTGTGAACACTTGTTTTTGGGTCATGTGTGTGATGTGCAATCTGGTTGCGGAGTGACATAAGGGAAGATCTGATGGTGATGCTGCATTACTCCAGCTCTGCGGTGATGCAAAGTGGTGTGCGTGTGACATAAGGACAGATCTGATGGTGATGCTGCTGCATTACTCTAGCTCTGCGGTGATGCAAAGTGGTGTGCGTGTGCGCTGTTGTTGTTGCTGAAGATCAACAGTCTTGTTGTGGATGTTATGCAGTAGCGCATATTGTGGCTGTGTTGCCACCTGATATGAAATTTGTGTGCATGTCTGAGTGTTTGGGGGTTGGCCGTTGGTGGAGGTCATTACTGAAGGCGGTGACTTAAACCCCACGGTACGCTACTGCACTTATTGTATGTTGTACGTCCTGTCCCATAATGTACGCACATATTGTACATTTGTACGTCCTGGAACCTAATGTACGAAATGCTGTGATCAATCACCTATTTCTTTATTGCGATAGAATTGGAAATTTGAAAATGAAGACATTTCATAGATCTCACACCGAAATTGGGCTTAACTTTTGAATTGGAATTTTTTTATTGAAGCTTTATTTTAACCAGGTAAATGTCTCATTAAGATTAAAATCTCTTTTCCAAGAGAGACCTAGCCAAGAAGGCTGCATTGAACTGACAATACACAAAACACACAATTTAAACACAATTAAATTATAGTTTTGGAGATTTCAAGTAAGGAATGAGCTTAGGTCATTTTTGTTTAAAGTTTTAATGGTGAATCTTTTTCGCAATGTAAATATAAAATATCACAGTACCGCCTAAACTCACCTGAGAATACTTTGATTTCTCTTTAGAAATATACACTTAAAAGCACTGAAAATGTACACTTACTGTCCACAATGACAATTTGTCTTCAATTTGAGATTTTTAATTATAGAGAGGATTTGAATTATGCTCATGAGCTGAATCAGAGTTATTATGACATCCCAAAGAAACTTAAAATGTATGACCCTCACAAATGCGAAATGCACTGCATTTATTCAGCTCTTTTCTAACCAGGGGCCACTCAAAGCACTTTACAATATGGCCTAACAATCACCCATCATTCACACACCGATGGCAGAGTCAAACACGCTGGGCGACAGCCAGCTCGTCAGGAGCAATAAGGTTGAGGTGTCTTGCTCAGGAACCCCTCGACACTCGATCGAACCAGCAACCTTCTGGTTACCAGCCAACCCACTCCACCTCCTGAGCCAATTGTCAAAGCCTCCCCTTTGACAATTGAAAGAGATTCACAATATCAATCGCTTTAGTCTACGTAGCAGCACCTTCCAGCACGATGAACAGAGAGCTCCTCGTCAAATTTAGGAAGACCATAAGAAGAAAATAGATGGCATACAACACAATACTCAATGTTGCCTTGACTTTGTTTTCCTAAAATGTGTCTTTGATGCTGTATTTTATTCTGTATTTTTTTATGTTGCCTTTGTTTTCTTTTACGTATCTATTTTATTATTTCATTTTATCGTATGTGAAGCACTTTGAGTCTGCCCTGTGTATGAAAAGTGCTGTATCAATATAGTTGCCTTGCTTTCTTTGAGATATGCACCCACTCTCACCCACTACAGTGTGTGTGTGAACCGTTATGCAGGCGAAGCTAGGCTGCATAACTTCCACATGAGTGACTGTAAACACTGTAGGGAAAACCGAGTTCTCCGCCAAGAACGATGGCAGACGTTCAAACCAATATTTACCCATGGTGGTGCGTGGGTGTGTGAGCACAGGGCACGCACACACAGGAGATGGCACTTTGGGAACACCCTGTGCTCTTGCATTTTTAGTCAGGTCTTTTCTAGGGGGGACGAGAAACAGGCTACGCAAAAAAGAAATATGTAAGATAGGCCTTTTGTGGATTTGCCGCCATAAATCTCGGATGAGTTCGATGACGTCAAGTTCCGAAAATGCTTTATCCTAGCTAGTGCCCTAAATGTAATGTAAATGTCATCTTATTGTAGTAACTAGATAGTAGCTAGGATTGATGCTAGCTACTAGCGAGCATATAGCTACTAGTTAGCATCTAGCTGCTAGCTACTAGCTAGCATTGACTAACTACAGTTGAACTGGCACACACACAGTGTTTTCCCGAACAACGGCTTTGGTCGGTTCGGGTAAAATATCATTAAATGACCGACCACTGAGGACAGTTTGCAAGAATAGACTACGATTCAGAAGCTACTGTGATCCCTCATGCTAGAAACTAGCGACTAGCTAAAATCGAGCTACTCGATGCTAGCTGCTAGACGCCAGCTACTATATAACATCTAGCTACGAGCTGCTAGATGCTATCTGCTAGATTATAGCCACTTGATGCTACCTGCTAGATTATTGCTACTAGATGCTAGATTCTAGCTGCTTGATTGTAGCTACTTGCTGCTAGATAATAATAATAATAATAATAATACATTTAATTTAGAGGCGCCTTTCAAGACACCCAAGGTCACCTTACAGAGCATATAGTCATCATTCAAAACTATGTAAAACAGACTAGGAATAAAAGGAAAACAGAGGTTAAACATGAAGAATAATAATAATTAATAACACTCAAAGACGCCTAAAGTGAAGTGGGGACCTCACTAACCACCAGTGCAGTTGTTGTGATCCCTTGTTTTGATGGCTAAGTCGTGCCGATGACACGGTAAAGGGCTACACAGAGTTAAAAAAGAGCTTCCCCCCCTGAACAGAGCACACTGCTGAGGTGAAGCACCATAAGTCTCTGAACTCCTCTCTTGTGCCCATCAGTGAGTGGTACCTGAAGTCCACCCTGACTCTGGCCTTCACCAGAATCACAAACATTTCTGCCAGCGCAAGGCCTGCTTCCCCCTCTACCTGGTTCTTCCTGATTTTATAAACAGCCATTTTTGCTTGACCGACCACAAAATTCAACAAACACAATCTTTTTGAATTTTCCTTATCGTAACCAGCACCAAAGATAAAAACAACCTCTGACTAAACCCCTCCACAATTTAATAACACTGTTTTTAAAATAAGGAAAAGGACTCTCAGTCTGTGGCAGTCCAAATAACAATGGACTAGAGTCTAAATTTTGTCACAGAATGGGCAGTTCTCGGACACTGTAGGGTTGATTTTTGCAATGAAACTATTCACAGCCAGAGCCCCCTGCAGGATCCTCCACTGCAGGTCTCCTGTTCTCTTATAGGGGAGGCTTGTAAAGGAGCATCCACACAGGCACACAGCCCTGCAGCCTCTCCTTCCACACCGTATCCCTCCTATTGCTCAGTTTGTGTTTGTGTGTAGCCACCACACAGTACTTATATATACTTTTCCCTGAAAGTAACTGTAGCTCCATCCTGGACTTGGAAAGGCCCATGGGTTTCACCAGTCCGGTCTGGTCCAACGACAGACCGAGCTCTGGAAACGGATCCCCTTCATCCGGTACATCCGCCCCGCTGAAGTAGTCCCGCAGCATCTCTTGCTCCTCAGTGTTCAGTCTGCTAATCCATTGGTTCATGATGTCTCTGCTGTGCCGGCTGGACCTCAGACCCAGGTGTTGTGGAGCCCGGGCCCTGCCTCCTCCACCACCTGCCTCAGCTTGACCACCCCAGTGGAGCGCAGGCGCTGGGTGAGGGCAGGGCTGCTGTCGTCTTGCACGTCCAGCCGAGCCCCGCACACCAGGGGCTCCTCCTGGAGCCAGAACAGGGACGCTGTGGGCCCAAGTCTGTCCCATTTAAAAAGAGTCAATGCTTTTAAATACACCAAAGCAACTTACACACACAAAATAAAACACAATTCAAGATTTGTCTAACAATAGGCCTGCTATCTTCCTTAAAATTATGCCTGTTACCTGTCTCCAGGTGACATCATGACCCAAGAGGTACTGCTGGATAAACTGCAGTCTGAAAGCCGCCACTCTGCTCCCCAGGTGAACTCACCCCTGCCCCCCCCCCCCCTCTTCTTTTGGAAGATATAGTACACTCTGAGGAACCCAATACAACTTATCACAGAAAAAGTTTTAAATTACCATTTGTACTTTTTGCAAGAGCCCAGCAGGGGGTTCTAAACATTTCAGTCTGTGCCATAAGGTGGACGCTACAAGATTATTAATAATGAGGACCCTTCCTCTCTAGGACATGTGGGGAAGCAGCCACCTCCACTTAGCCAGCTTCCCCTCCACCTTCTCCACCCTCCCAGTTTTTCCTTTCAGTCTGTTCATCCCCCAGATGAACCCCCAGGTATTTAACTCCCCCCTTCCAGCTTCCAGCTCAGCCCCCCCGGCAGCTGGGGCAGACCCGCAGACCACCTACCAACTGCCAGCGCTTCACTCTTGGTCCAGTTCACTTTGGCAGCTGAGATCTTCCCAAACAATCTTGCCCAATTTATTAATGTCCTCCTGATTTTTAATAAGAATGATGATTTCATCTGCGTAGGCCGATGAAATACAATTTGAACTAATATCAGGTAAAAATAGGTCATCAATAAAACCACGAACATTGTGCAACATGGGTTTTATGGACAGTGAATACAACATACCTGACATTGAGCAGCCTTGTCGAATACCTCTTACTGCTTTAAAAGGTTTGCATAACACACCATTTATCTTTAGCACACTCTCAATGTCCTCATACAGGACCTTCATCTTAGCTATCAGACCTGGGCTGAGGCCGTACCTTTGTAAAACTTTCCAAAGGTAACGGTGCTCAACCTGATCAAAAGCTTTCTCCTGGTCTAAAGAAACCAGACCAGCATCTTAGCCCAAACAACCGGAGTATTCCAAAATATCCATAATAAGTGAAACAATGTGTAACCGGTGAATGAACTGGTCCATCACCTACTTCAGCCGGTTGGACAGGACTTTTGAAAGCAGCTTGTAATCTACTCACAGAAGTGAGACGGGCCTCCAGTTCTTGATCTCCTGTAGGTCTCCTTTCTTTGGCAGCAGAGTGAGCACAGCCCTCCTGCAGCTCTGTGGGAGAGAGGAGTCCTCAAAGCTCTCAGAGAAAACCCCCAGCATGTCCTCCTTAAGTTCAGCCCAGAATTCAGAGGGCAACCCATCGATGCCGGGGGCCTTACCCCCCCTGTACACTCTGCAAGGCAGCAAACATCTCCTCCTCAGGGGCCCCTCCAGCTCCCTGTTGGTCTCCTCTGACACTGTGGGCAGGTTCTCAGAGAACGAGTCAAAGCAGCATCATCCTCTTGGTACTCACTGGTATACAGCTTCACATAGAAATCCAACGCTCTGTTCCTGATGTCTGCTATGTCTGTGAGCTGGTGTCCGTCCTCTGACCGCAGCGCATGGATCTGTCTTCTCTGGCCGTTCATTTTCTCCAGACTGAAAAAGAACTTGGACGGGGAATCCATCAAAAAAACGCTCTGAAAACGTCAGCGGACTAGCGCCCCCTGCGCTCTGGAGTCCATCAGGTCTGCCAGCACGGCTTTTTTAGATATGTGGTTCTCAACACAGCCTCCATTTCCTGTGGACTGTGCAGTACTCTGCAGCTCCACTATATCTATCTCCAGATCTTTCATAGACTTGGTGATGTCACAAGAGGCATTGAGGGTGTACTGTTGACAAAGCTGCTTTATCTGTACTTTGCCATGATCCCGACATTGTTAATTAAACACATAAAATCCCCCTTCCTCATTCTAAAACCTTTCCAAAATTAAATAAAAACCTCTCTAAAATGCACATCTAAAAGCAAAGTGGTGTTAAAATGCCAATATGCAGATTTGCTCTTAACTTGCACCTGTTGTCTCCATTGTAACACTCTGTTGTCTGCCTGTTTGTTGAATGTGTCGTGGTCACTTATTTCCTTTGTGTTTGATACGCCGTAGGGGTTTAGGTGAATAGGTAAGATACCCTTGGGTTTACACTATCATCACGTAGTTGTTCTCTGTTATCACATCAGGGTAGAAGCGGGGCCGCCCTCTGTATGTATAAGCTAGGTTGTGTGTGTTCACTAGAAGTTGTCACTTTATTTTGCTTTCTTTGATTTGGCTCCGCTTATAGTTTCCTATTCCCCTTGGCACAATACTTGCCAAATAAATACACCAGTGTATTCAGTTTGCTGTTGTGCCTTGCTTTAGTGTTCCTCCAGTCAGTTCGACGGCAACATGTGTTATGGGTCCCCTACACCCCCTAGACGTAGCAAGCTTCCATCCTGGAGCCGTAACAGTCTCCATGAGTGATAAGCATTGTCTTCCGAGAGGTTGCATGAGGTTCTGTATGATTCCTATTATAGTCATCAGCTGTGCAGTTAAAATCACCTTCCAAAAACAAATAATCTTCTGACACACACTGATTTAAAACGAAATTAAGTTAAATTAAAAACTGAACTCTGTCAGGGCCAGAATTTGGGGCGTACACATTAATAAATATAATATTAAAACGCTCATATTTTGTCTTAACTACCAGCAGTCTCCCCTTCACCTGCTCTACCACCACTTGAAATAAGGGTACAAAAATCTCTGGAGAAAAGAAGAGCCACTCCTGCACTCGTGCTGCTAAAATGGCTTAAAATGACTTGGCCCTCAAACTCCCTCCTCCAGTCTGGAGGAGGGACTGGAGGCTCAAGTTTAAAAGTTTCAAGCAGGCAAGCCCTCTTCCTCATATCTCTAGCCCTGTTTAAATTAAGTGTTGAAACCTTAAAATAACTCATTACCTTTAATGTGAGGAGCAGTGGCGTAACTATCGGTAAGCAGGGTATGCGGGCGCGTACGGGCCCGGGCCAATCAGGGGCCCGCCCGTCGGTCTTCGAAATGTTCCACTTACGATACTCTCAATTGAGAATGCCCGTGCGCGTCACCTGGACGTGAAGGACTTAATTGACAACTTCGCTCAGAGGAAAGCCCGGAAAATGCAGCTATGATGTAAGTAAGCACATTTTTATCTATTTAAATGATCGGGTATTGCCTTTTAGTTTGTATTGTGTCTTTGGTCCTTTGGTGTGCAGTTCTTCCGTATCCCCCCCCCCCCCTCCCCCCCGTCAACAATCGCTCCGAACCCCCCCCCCCCCCCCCCCCTCCGTCAACAAGGCCCGCCTTGAACATCCTGCATACGGGCCCGTCGTTGCCTTGTTACGCCACTGGTGAGGAGAGACACACAGATGAGGAGAAACAGCAGGCCAACTGCTTTTCTTCAATCTATAAACTTCTTGCTCAGAGAACATTTTTATACTATGTACTGTGTACAACTCATCCAACTGAGAAGCAGAAAGCAGCGGTGAGTGTGTGAGGGACTGACTGTCTGTTGCTCTGTCCTTCATCTCCTCCTCCTCACTAGACTGACTGCCCGCTCCTCCTCTTCCTCACGAGACAGTTACTCTGTCTCCTCCCCCTGCCCTCCACTAGCCGCTGATTTCTTGGCTTTGGAGCCACAGGTTTCTCTAGCCTGTTTTCTCTTAAGGAGAGGGATTTTACACACAGTATCTTCCTCCTCCATCAACCCTTCCTCAATGTCACTGCATTCCTCTGCTGCAGCAGGGATGGGCCCAACCTCAACACTCTCTGCTGGCTCTCTGACTGCATTATTCCCCTCCTCCTGAACAATACATTCACACCCAGGTTTGTATCTTCAGGATTTTTACCACACTGCTTTTAATTTTCCACGTTTTCAACACTTTGAGTTGCTTTCTTAGGATTTTCACCACACTGCTCATACATTTCGTTTTTTTCCTTCAATATTTTTAGCACTTTGAATGTGATTTTCCACATTTGCCAACCTCTGTCTCACCGTTTAAACATTGGTGGAGGTCCCTGCTGTCACCTCAGAAGGCTCAGCTTGTTTTCCAGGGGTTTTCTCTGGTGAAGTCTCACGAGATGCCCCTACCTCCCGCATCCAAAACATTTCAGAGTGCCAGAGTTGGCAAACAATGCATAATCAAAATCATTCACCTTTATACTGAAAACTATATTCAGTTCAGCATCTTTCTTATTTAAAGGTCCCATAGCATAAACACCTGACTTTATACGTTTATTTATGAGTTCCCCTAGCCCGCCTATGGTCCCCCAGTGGCAAAAACTTTGGTTTGGTGTAAAACGAGCCGTAAGTATCCCGCTCGCCTTTGGAAAAAATGGAAGTTAAGGTTCCCACTGAACCCGCTAAACCCGCTGCCGAGGCGGTGGTCCCTCGGCAGCGGGCAGCGAGGCTCCGGTGGGCAGTGGTGGGTAGAGTGCTTAAAATTGAAACTCAAGTAAAAGTACATTTACTTCCTTCAAAATCTACCTAAGTAAAAGTAAATATTCCAATTGGAAACCCTACTTGAGTAAGCGTAAAAAAGTATTTTGTTACAAAGTTACTCAAATTACAAGTTACTTCACATTTTTGTATTGCAGTGCTTGGATCAGTGAAAAATACATAGCGCGTGAGTTAATGAATGAGAGAGAGAAAGATGTACTCTTAAAACATTTCTTCATTGTGTGTATTGTTCATTAAACATACAATACATAAAATACAATAAAACTTGTGTCTTTTCAAACAAATTGACACATTAAAAATGTAAATTGATTTCAGCTCTGTTCATTTGACAAAAGGCAAGAGCTTTGTAGGAACACTACCCAGGATGGCTTGGTTAGCTTATTGGCCAATCAGATTTGTCTTGGCGCAATTGTGATTCAGCCTACGCATAGCATGCATGCACACTCACAGCCATACACAACAACGACGAACAAGTTCTAGAGTGGTCGGCAGAATACAGATCCTATGTAACATTGTATCTTTAGAATTCTATAAACTTTATGTGGACCGTACTCCCCCCCCGGCGTTTCTAGTCGTGCGTTCACACCAAACGCGAAAGGGCGACAAGATTCCATACAAAGTCAACGTAGAGCCGTGAATCGGGCAAATTTTTCCGCTAGAGAAAACCCGTGACAAGATTTGATTTGCAGCACAACACTTTTGCCCGGCACGGGCGAGCGCGTTCACGTGGATTTGCAGCGCGACATTTTTGCTCGAGTCGAAATATTTCAACTTTGACGCGAAATTCCCGTGAAGACAGCCAGCGTGATGACAGCCAGCGTGATGACAGCCAGCGTTAAACAGCGTGGCCACTGACGTGTGTAACGTAACAGCCAATCAGCGTTCAACCGGCCAACCATTCCCTGCAGTGCAGTCCGGGGTGAACCGCAGCATGGAGAAAGTGATTGTTGCTGTTTGCGACTCCCGGAGCTCTATATATAATAGTATATAATTGTATACATAATATCACGGCCAAAAGCTCTGTGCGCCTCCGGATGGCCGTAGCGCGGGGTGCTCTCTTAGGGATTGGGCTTCGCGGGGTTTGTTTACCGGCGTTGCTATGGTTACTGGTCTGGTGTGTTCCAACGGTTTATTAGGTATCTAATAAATCGCTGTCTAATCCATACTTCATTCACTGCCTCTTCCATGGTCATGACAATATTATGAATAGACTGCGTTCTCTGACGTCTCTCCCTCTTCCACAACAGGTAAAGACATGCAATGGTGTTTATCTCGGCCATGGTTGAGAATGAATTGGCATGAAGCACCGTTGGTGGGCAAAAGATGTGGCGCGACAAATTCGCCTGATAAAAGTTGCGCTGACAGTTTATGATTTGTCCCGCGACAAAACTTGGGCGACAACGCGAATGGGCCACAAATGTGTCTTTTGGTGTGAACGCAGCATCGACTCGTCTCCTCAGCTATGGAATCGCAACAATGTTACAACCTAGGGAGGGCGCATCGCTTACGTGTACGCTTGTACAGTCAACGAAGATAATGTGTTTATCAAAATACTAATTTTAATGAAGGCACAATGGAAAATGTAATTGAGTAAAGAGTAGAATTCTAAATCAAATATTTACTTGAGTAAGAGTAAAATTACATACTTATAAAAGCAACGTGAAAAGTACTCGTTACCCGAAACTTTGCGTTACTATCCACCACTGCCGGCAGGAGACAATCGCTGTCAACAATCGCGGGCAATCATCCTTTTCTCCTCCATGTCGCGTTTCAGTCTACTCAGATTGATGAGGAAGTGGAAGAACCAGAGATGTCGGAGAACCCGCATAATCGTTTGAGTTCATAATATCGTCTGGAGACGCACACAGCTTTTGGCACCCGGAGTGTTCTAGAATATATACAGAACACGGCCAAAGGCTGTATGCGCCTCGCCATTGCGATATATCCACTGTAAACTGAGTGCATGGTACCGTGGCCGCAAGCTGCTCAGGGCAACACCCCCACCCTCCTTCTTGACCCGCCCTGATCTCTCCTCCTCCTTGCATTAAAGCTACAGACACCGAAACGGCGCATTTGGGAAAAGCTCAATGTGCGACTGGCTCGTAGTGGCTGTAATTCTGCAACACGGCTGAATTTTGGGAACGTCTTCAAATACTTTGTTAGGGGCCCACTGATATCTATATTGAAGCATCCTTAAAGTAGCATGTCATGGGACCTTTAAAATCCTATGGACTTGCCGTCTGTAACCCACAACATATCTCATCAGGGGAGATTTGAAACTTGACGTTAACTTCCTTATAGCCGACACAATTTTCCCGTGCCGCAGTTGTAGTTAGCGGAAATACTAACACAAAGGAATCCTTAACCACTATGCCGTTCTCCACTACTTTGTTTGCTTTCGCCGCGCTGTCAACAAAAATCACGAATGCTCCATCCATCCGGGCAGCGGACATAATGCTGCTATACCCGACCACCTCTCCTACTGCCAAACAGCAGTCCTCCACCGAGCACGGAAAAGTCTGGGAGATCTTGAAGCCTTGCATTCGGCAAAGATAAGATAAGATAAGATACTCCTTTATTAATCCCCCTTTGGAGAAATTCACAGGTGCAAGATAAGTGCGAAAACAGTATATATACAATAAATCTACTCATTTAAAATAAAATTATAGTACAAAACGATTTGAATAAGATAAAATAAACATACTATATACATGTAAATATCCGTTTGTAGGAGACCTGTGTGTTGAGTAAATAAATAAATATGATGTATGATGTATAATAAAAATATAAATGTGCCAAATGTGCAGGGTTCCTGAGGTAATGAAAAAAAAAAAAAAGGTTAACATCAGTCAGTCCTGAGGTGTGGAGTTTAGTCTTTAATCAGGTCGGGGAAAAAAGGAGCTGTTGGGGCTTTGGAGACGTTGGGAGCGGGGGTTGAGGTGTTATAAAGTCTGATGGGATAAAAGAGCCCCCCAAGCGCTTTGAGGCACGTGGCTGAGTGCGTCTGTTGCTGAATGTGCTCCTGAGTTGCCTCAGCTCGGCGTAGAGAGGGTGAGAGGAATTGTCCATGATCACCTCCAGCTTTCCCCTCATCCTCCTCTCTGTCACAGCCTTCACACAGTCCAGCTTCATCCCAACCACAGAGCTCGCCTTCCTCACCAGCTTATTCAGCTTGCTGGCACCTCCGCTCCCGATGCCTCCTCCCCAGCACACTACAGCAAAGAAGGTGGCACTGGCTACCACAGACTGGTAGAACATCCGTAGTAGCCTAGTGCACACATTGAAAGACCTGAGCCTCCTCAGGAAGAACAGCCTACTCTGTCCCTTCCTGTAGAGGGCCTCAGTGTTGTCTGACCAGTCTAATTTATTGTCCAGTTTATTGACCAGTCCATCTCCACCTCCTCCCCGTTTATGGAAACAGGTTTGGGGTGCTCTTTGTGCGCCGGAAGTCCACCACCAGCTCCTTGGTTTTCCCGGTGTTGAGCTGAAGCTGGTTCCCGTCACACCATCCCACAAAGTTCTCAACTAGTTTCCTGTACTCCTCCCGATTGTCTGTGATGCATCCAACAATGGAGGAGTCGTCAGACAACTTCTGCAGATGGCATGTTCGGGAGTTGTAGCAGAAATCCGAGGTGTAGAGGGAGAACAAAAACGGTGATAGTACAGGGGTGTGCCGGCGTTGCTGGTCACCACGTCTAACAAGCAGTGTCGCAGCCTGACATACTGCGCCCTGTCCGTGAGGTAGTTTGTAATCCATGCCACCATGTCAGGATCCACCTGCATCACTTGGAGCTTCTCCGCCAGCCTGACTGGCTGGACGGTGTTGAAGCACTGGAGAAGTCGAAGAACATGATCCTCACCATGCTCTGCGACCTCTCCAAGTGTGTGTAAGCTCTGTGAAGCAGGCAGATGATGGCGTCCTCCACGCCGATGTCGGTCTGGTACGCAAACTGCAGTGGGTCCAGGCAGTCACGCACCAAGGGCCTGAGGTGCTCCAGGACCATCCTCTCGAAGGTTTTCATGACGTGTGACTAGGGGTGTAACGGATTACAAAACTCACGGTTCGGATCGTGTCACGGTTTTTGAGTCACGGGTCGGATCATTTTCGGATCAACAACAACAATAAAGATAACCAGACAAATGTGACTTTAAATAAAATCTTCAAATGTGTAAAAACTAAATAAAGTGAAAAATTAGGTAATAATCCTGCTTCCTTTTAGTCAATATTTAAAAAAAATTGCAATCTGAGGCATTATTCCTTCTTTTTAACATGGATAGTAAATAATCCCTAACCCTGGATTTACAATTCAGGATGTCTGCATAGCCTGGGGAGAGTTTTGAATCTACACTCTCCCAAGGAAATGCAGACATCCTCATCTTCTTTTTTTCATCAACTATGGTAGCGAAATACAGTTTCTGTCGTGTTTTATTTGGCATTTTGTAAATCTATTGATTTAGGTTGGAAGACTCATTGCTCATTGCAAGGGGGGTTGGTTGTAGTCTTTTCGCTCGGTTCTAGCCCTACTGTTGATATGGAGAACCGAGCGAAAAGACTACAACCAAACATTGTGCCACAACATGGATGATACCAGATTATTTAAAACCAGCACCCGGCCTTTATAAGACAGCATCTCCACTTCCTGACCCCTCCCTCAACTATTTCCAATGCGTTTTCCCAATTACTTTTTTTTATAATCCTTGTTTCCGACAAATACACCCAAATACTTTATCCCAACCCTTTTCCACACTAGCCCATAGGTAAACTTGTTTCGCATTTTAAAAGTGAGCTTCCATTGCACAGTTTAAGACATCACATACACACAAACACAAGTGGGACAGTTACATAGGTAAAACAATTAAAGTGCTCCAGTGCTAATCCAAATTTGGACACTTAAAGCTGACCAACATAATTCAGATATAGTAAAAACCCGATAAAATTATCTAAAAATCAACAAATAAATAAATAATCATACAAATGAAATGGTGTGCAAGTGTAGCAGTTTCTACAGCTTGTTCATCAGCGTGATTGCAGCTTGAACAAAACTGTTTTTAAAACGCTTGGTTTTAGACCTTGGAACTGAAAACCTTTTTCCAGAAGGGAGAAGCTGAAATGAGTTACGCAAAGGATGCAAACGGTAATCTAAAATGGAGTTGGTTATCCGTTGTACCTGTCTAGTGTACAGGGAGGCCGGGTTCAGCTGAGTTTCTCCAATTAGCTTACTGGACCATTTCACCACCTGATTGACTGAGTTCCTGTTGGAACTCAGTCAATCAGCGACTTCAAATCAATCAGCGACATGGTTTGGAAGTCAAAGACCAAACCATGAAACCAAAGAAAAGGATACAATTGAATTGATAAAAGCACGATGAAACAAGGTCATTATGGTTTCATCCACATGGAAGAAGAACAGTTTCCTCAGACAGTGAAGACGCTGGTGTCCCTTTTTACACACAGCAATACAATTTTCTTCAAAATTCAGTTTAAAATAAATTATTATTCCAAGGTATTTCTACAAATCCACATATTGCACTGGTTGTGTTTTTATTGTTGTGACATCGGCAGGGGAAGCATGTTTTCTAAAATCAATGATAATATATTTTGTTTTAGATATGTTCAATTGAAGATGTGACTCCTCTAACCACTTCACAAAATCCTCAATTATCGGGCCATGACTAGTCTAATTTTTCTGGAGGAGAGTTACCATAACAGAGTCATCTGCATACTTAATTATGGGCCTGTTTTCATATTTACTTTGACACATGTTGGTGTAAAGGATGAAAAGTAAGGGTGACAGCACCCCTCCCTGTGGTGAACCAGTAGAGGAGCAGAGTTGTCTAGACTAGAGAGTACTCCATTTACCCTTACTCTCTGTGGCCTTTCAGTTAAAAAATCCACAATCCAGCCCACAAGATTCAAATCTAGGTTGAATTGTTCTAAAAGCCGGCTCACCAGGATGTGGGGTTGGATTGTGTTGAAAGCAGATGAGAAGTCAGCAAAAAGGTGTCGAGCATGAGACCCACTTCCCTCTAAGTGTTTAAAAAGTAAATGGAGCAAAGGGACAGTGGCATCCTCTACACCCCTATGTGGCTTGTAGGCAATCTGCATGGGGTCCAGTTAATGCTCAGTTTTTCGTATGATTTCTGACCTTACCAACATCTCCAAATTTTTCATTATAATTGATGTGAGAGCCACCGATCTAAAATCATTAAGGGTTTTTGGACCACTCGATTTGGGGACGGGACATGGGGCATGCTTTGGGGGACATGCTTTGTCTGCAAGGACTTATTAAAAATGTAATGAAATATGGAGCTCAGCTCTATTGCACAGGATTTAAGTAGTTGGGGGCCTTATCGTCAGAGCCTAAAATCAAGGGTATCCAAACGATTATAAAAGCAGTTAAGAGCATCAGCAAACTCCGACTTGAAGTCCACTGGAGAGAGACGGTTGCTGTGTCTCTGATTCTGGAGGCCCATAATGGTTTTCATGCTGGACCAGGCTGAGCCCAGATTATTGGCAGCCATTTTATTCTCCAGTTCAGTCTTACATTTCTGTTTTGCTTTAAGAATTTAAATTTTCAGCTCTTTAGTAGCCACATGTAACTCAGACTGCTCCACTCTTAAAAGCAAGCCTTTTTTTCTGTACACAAGATTTAACAGAACTATTCACCCATGGTTTATTGTTTGGAAAAATGAACCTGCTTGCATGGTATAATTGTGTCTCTACAGAAGGCAGCATATGAACATATTACATCAGTCAGCTCATCCAAGTCACCATCACAGGACTGTTTAAACATGTCCCAGTCCGTGCTCT
Organism: Gadus macrocephalus; assembly: GCF_031168955.1. Classification (NCBI taxonomy): domain Eukaryota; kingdom Metazoa; phylum Chordata; class Actinopteri; order Gadiformes; family Gadidae; genus Gadus; species Gadus macrocephalus. The sequence continues at coordinate 7,401,130 of NC_082388.1, forward strand.
CTTAGACAGTCCACAGCTTCTTTTGTCCAGTCCTTTATTACCCTCATTTTCTCTCTTTAAAACAGTCTTGTATGTCGGCAATAGATGCACGCAATTGTGATCAGCTGAGCCCAGCAGGGGAAGTGGCAGTGATTTGTATGCATCCCTTACTGACCCATAACAGAGATCAAGTGTCTTATCCCGCCTGGTTGGACAGGTGACAAATTGCTGAAAGTTTGTAAGTGTCTTTTTAAGGGACACAAGGTTAAAATCACCTTGAATGAAGTTGGGCGCATCTGGTGAAATTGCATCACATCAAAGATAGTACTGGAGGCAGAGGCAGCATTTGCCTTTGGATGTATATACGTAGACTGCTGTTAGAAAAGATTTGTGGGAACTTGTGTGGCAGATAAAAAGGACGCAATGATACAGATATGAGTTCAATGTCCGATGTACAGATGTGTTCTCTGACAGTCACAGGGCTTCAATACTTCTTGTTAACATATAAACATACCCCGCCCCCTTGCGTTTGCCTGTCGCTTCAGCCTCTCGGTCCAGGCGAACAGGTGCTCCGAAGCCGACAACGAACAGGTCGCAGTCCCTGTCACGATCGGTGAGCCATGTCTCCTTGAGGGCCATTATGCTGCATTCTCTGAAGTCTTTCTAGAACCTGGAGTTCTTCCACTTTATTTCGCAGCGATTGGCCATTCCCCATTATAATAGAAGGCAGAGGGATTGCCCCATTTCCTCCTCTTCTCCTTGATCAAGCCACGGTTTTGATCGGGTTTCCTCCGAATACATTCTGGTAGCTGTATCTTGGCATCTGTCACGTCAGCTCCACTCAGAAAGTTCAAATGTAGCAGCGCATCTCTGCTGTATTGTATCCTCAGTCGGTCAACAGCGCCATTGACATTGCGGACAAATAATAAAGAAAGCAAGATCCACAGTGTGGTTAAGTAAAATAGATCCATCTTAGATTAGCAGCATAAGGAGCACTCAAAATACATTTTGAGTGCTCGCCACACTCTCACTGCCGGTCGCTGCGTGCGCATGCCCCCGCATTGACCCACCTGGCAACTTTACACCTGTGGCTACACCTTCGCCGACTGCCAATGCCTCACTCTAAGCCCAGTTGACCCTTGCGGACAAAACTACGCTGAAGTTGTTTATAATATCCTCCATGATAGAAACGTCTCTTTGATAAAAACCACAACATCATCAGCGTAGGCAGAAATCTTAAAACAACCATTGCCCCCTGGGAAAACTACAAGTGACAATTTCTTTCTTAGGTTATGGAGTAGGGGTTCTATGGCCAGGGAGTACAGCATCCCCGACAGACTGCATCCCTGCCTCACACCTCTCTGTACTTTAAAAAAGCCACTCAAACCACCGTTGATCTTCAACATACTCTCAATGTTACGGTACAGAACCTGGATCATGGCTATGAAACCAGGGCTGAAACCAACAGCCTGCAGCGTGGGCCACAGGTACTGATATTCAACCCGGTCAAAAGGCTTTTCCTGATCTATGGAAATAAGACAAGTCTACTCCCAAAGACTTCCAAAAAATCCTGAATCAACATGACATTGTCAGTGATCAGCCTGCCAGGCACACAATAGGACTGGTCAACGTGAATGACCTCCGCCATCACCTTCCCCATCTTTGTAGCCAATGCTTTGGACAACAACTTGTAGTCTGTACACAGCAGAGAGACTGGCCTCCATTTTTTAACTGCTGCGAATCTCCCTCCTTGGGAAGCAGCGTGATGACGGCCCTGCTGCAGCTCAAAAAACCAGAAAGACTTATAAAAATCTGCAGGCAGACCATCAATGCCAGGAGCCTTATCACTTTTCAAACCAAAAACTTCAGCCTGCAGCTCCTCTGCAGTTAGTACTTCCTCAAGGGCTTTTTTGGGCTGGACCTGAGAGAGACCCTCAAAAAACATTATTTTTGTCGGCTCCTTATAAAAACCTGCTGCATACCTGCATATTCCATCGGGATCAGACACGGTTGCTCCTGTGTCAGTGCGCAAAGAATGGAAGATCTTCCTCTGACCATTCCGGTGCTCAAGGCTGAAGAAATAATGTGTTGGGGCGTCCATGTGCATTGCATCCATAAAATGGGACCTGACCAGCGCCCCCTGTGCTTGGACGCCCAGCAGACTGCTCAAAGCTGTCTTTTTTGCTGTGAGTGCCTCAATATGGCCTCGATCTCCGGTGGACTCTGCAAGAGACAGCAGATCCACTACCTCAATCTTCAGTTCTCTCATTGACCTGGCTCTGTCCCTGCTAATGTTGAGAGTATACTGTTGACATAGTTGTCTGATCCGGCACATGCCCAAATCCCACCACTGTTGTAAGGAGTTGTAATCCCCCTTACGCTTCCTGTACTCAACCCAAAAAAAATTAAAAACATCTACAAAATTCCTATCAGCTAGAAGAGTAGTATTAAAATGCCAAAAAGCACTTTTTGCTTTTACGTTATTGATTAAAACCATACAATGGTCAGTAAAACCAACAGGAATAATAAAACTACTTTGTTTTTAAATATCGAGGTGGAGGAAATCTGCGTGCATACGCTGACGCAAAAGTGTGTGGATTTCGATTGGGTATGCATGTCAGGCGGCTAGGTGGTGCGGTGATACACTATCACACAACACCGACATGTCTGAGCGCATGCGTAGAATCTTCCTTCTCTTGTCTGCGCCGCAAAAAACAAAACATAATTACAGATCCTTCTCTGTTCAGTAATGCTATCTGTACATATCCTGTACATTTCGTGGAAAGACTCCTGTACGTTTATTAGAGCTGCCAGAGCAGCTTGACGGTCCGACGCATGGAAATAATACAACATGTTTGTTTATTTCCCTGTACTGGCGCTGTATGTGACGTAAACGCGTGTACGACGTGAGCAGAGTTTTGCGTCTTGGCAGTGTAGACGAAAGCGCTACGACGGAGCGTATTCAAGTTTTCCACTCTGGAGGGTGGTTTCAGATTTTTGCGTTTTTAAGCCCCAAAAACGCTGTCACCGTCTAAACGACGGTCTAAACGGGGCCTCAGGTGTTTTTCTTGCGGATACTTTTGCAACACGTCTATTTGGTGTAGCAAGTGTAGCGAAAGTGATTTGTATCCGTATGACGCAGAGCGTCCGTGGGCGGGACAAAATTGCAGAATTAACCAATGATAGTCGCCGGCAGGGGGTGCATTTTTTTAAACTACACTAGGACCATCCAAGCCAACTCTTACTTTCTGGAGTCTTGAAAGTAGACAAGAGAGCATCCTACAAGACAGAGTTGGGTATCTTACATTATGTCAAATTGAATTACTTAGTTCAACTGAATTCCCCCCAAATTATTGCATTAACATGCCGCAATGGTCCTTCAATGTATTTTAATGGTCTGCTTGGATGGTCCCAGTGTACTTTGAAAAATGCACCCCCTGCCGGCGACTTTCATTTGTTAATGCTGCAATTTTGTCCTGCCCACGGACGTAACTAAAAAGTAATTGAAGAACTTCAACTGTGGTCTTTTGCATCCTAAAATGTGATCTGATCGTGACATCGCAGTAAGTGGGCACAACTTCGGTAGCCCTCTATTCTTGAATCGTCCGAATTCCTTGTCTGCAGTATACTTTCTACGAGATCGACAACTTCTAGACCTTCTTCTGTAAACTTGTCAATTATCATGGAGGCTGCAGCTAATACAATGGCCTTTCTTGTCGCCATTTGCTTTTTTGAAAGTGTGTTTGCAGTTTAAAACAAACTTTTAGAACTCACACAATCGTTCAGAATGTATTGTTTAAAGTCAACGCGCTCGCTACAAATGTTCGCCGATTTTGAACGCACCTCTGGTGTCCGTACCGGCCCAGTCCTCTCCCGAATGCCTGGTTTCTTACGTTCAGAGGAACGTTCAAAATCACCCTTCTTGCTGGGCTTATAAGCGGCAGAAGTCAATAAATCACGAATCACTACTCCACTCTCCACAACACTATTAACCTTATCCACACTATCTAGAAATACTACCAGCGCACTATTCATTCGCAAGCCAAATTTAATGGAGTTACACCCCACTTTCTCCCCAATCGCCAAGCAACACTCCTCCACGGACACCTGAGCAGCGGGGGAGAGCTTTACGCCATGCTGCCGTGAAAGCTTCTCCCCACCCGCCTCCGAACTCGTGCTCTGCCAGGCCGGAACAACGTTAACGTTAACAAAGTTACACGATCAATCCAAACAAAGTTGTCAAACACTAATTAACCAACCAAACTAAGGAGTTTATTAATTAACAAACAGAACATACAAAAACAAACAAATAGACAATAATGAAGTTAGAAAAATCACTCACATTCACTCACGCATACGTACGAAAGAGAGACACACACAGAGAGAGAGACAGACAGAGAGAGAGAGACACACACAGACAGGGAGAGAGAGACAGAGAGAGAGAGAGAGACTGACAGAGACAGAGATATACAAAGACAAAGGGTGCATCCGAATACTAAGTAATAAGTATTATTGTGCAGTTTCTACTACTTGACCCTTAATGTAGTACAGCGTAGAACGCTTCTGAACACCACCGAAACGCCACCAGATGTTTGGAGATTACGTATTTCCCCTCTGTGCGCTGCACATCAGATACCTGCAAAATTAAAGTCACCTGCGATCATTTTCACAACGGCGTTCTTCTTCGGTTACCAGAAACTTTTTGCCTAATACACAATGCGTACTGAGCATTCTGACGCGCTATATTTGTGACGTACTACAAAAGGCCTACTATATAGCAGACAAGTATGAGTATTCGGATGCAGCCTTTGAGAAACAGAAAGAGATACAGAGAGCCAGATACAGAGAGAGAGAGAGAGAGAGAGAGAGAGCCAGAGAGATAGAGGGACAGACACAGACAGAGCGAGAGCGACAGACAGAGAGCTTTCAGGCCGGAGCTGCTAATCCAGAGCAAGCAGCCAGTGCTTTCTTACTCCTTTTCTCTGGCTCACACCTGCACCTTGAGTGCACCGACGCTCGGAGGAACCAGGAGGGCCACAGAAAACACAGTTTTGGGGGGGGCTATGGTCGCCAAGGGCAACAGGTGATTGGACCTCTCTCTCTCTCTCTCACACACACACCCTCTGTTGTTGTCCCCCCCCAATAACAACAATGTAACAATCACTAGGTTAACCCATTCCCCGTACACAACAAAGATGGTAGAAGATGCTACACAACTAAGTACGTTTATTTGTTTTATGCTGCCCTCTCAGCAGGGTATCTCTTGGAAAATAGCTAAAAAATTTCAATGAGACTTTTACCTGGTTAAATAAAGGTTTAATAAAAAGAAAAAATATGAAAGCGATTAATATCCGTCATGACTTAAGACAGCCCTGATGAAACATATGAATCTAAACGTTGATTTTCTTCCCCATGAGAAAACTAACGGGAGTTTCGAGGAAACAGACTTGCTGACAGGTAGGCCTAACTCGTCTAAATTTAGACTGACCTTTGAGCTTTAGCCTCGGTCAGGTGTTAGCAGCTAAACCCTGGATGCTCCATTTATTTCCTCGAGTGTACCAATGTGTTGTTTCCTGAATCCCTCTTTTTATGAAGGATTACTGCCCATTAACTGATCTTATATTTTATTGTCTATCTTTTTAATATTAGTAAATGTCCTTATCTATTGTGCACTTCAATGTTTACTTTTAGTGTTGTCTGATCTGTTGTGCATGTGCACTTTATCTGTTCACCGTGGGATAGTGAGAAATGTCTTCTTGATTGCTTTGTATGTCTACATGTGAAGTAATTGGCAATAAAGCTGACTGACTTGACCCGAGTGCGGTTCCTCATGTGTGTCCTTGTGGTTCGGAAAGCAAATACTGTTGGCGATGCTGAATCAGCATCTGAAGAGAGCTAGCCAAGCATCACAGATCCAGAGCTCACGAAGGCTTAGTGAAGGCGGGATGGGCCGACTGTCTCAGGATATTGCATTTACATTTAAAATCAGGGTGTTTAGCCGAGGATTTACATCAAGCGACTTACAATAAGAACATTTGTCATAACAATATATCGTTATGACAAAATAACGATTTGTACCGAGAGCGACAATATATCGCTGTCGGTACATTAAGGATGTTCATAGAAACAAATGCCAAGCAGTAACAATCACCTGGCTAACATTAGCATCGTGGCAGAGCTATGGAGGATTAAACGTTTGTCGTAATTAGCTGCAAGTCTTCCGCCGTCTGTAATAATCACGGCTTTTCCCATCTGTCAGAGAAGCAAAGCTGGAAGGACATCTTGTTCCATCCCGGAATTAATTCAGGAAGAACTCCGGACGCAGATGCTAATAGCTTGGCTCCGGCGGTACCATAACTAAGCTGTTATTTTAAGTCATTTTAAGTTAATTGAAGCCCTCCTCCATACTAGTCTCTGGGGTCCTGTTATTTCTACTGATGCATGCTGTTGAGGTCGGGGGTGTAACTCAACCCCCCCCCCCCCCCCTCCCGGGAAGGAAGGCTGCTTCAGCCAATGGCAGCGCATGAAACCCATGTTCCACAAACCGGTCCGAGCTTGAGGACAGGACGTACTGTGATCAGAGGAGCCTGCTGCTGCTGCTGCTCCATCCCCCAGGAAAACATGCACAGCAAAGGGCATTGAAATGTGAATGAACCAGTGTGTAGGGGTGTTTAAATGTCAATCTTTAAATATGGTGTGTGGTGTATATGTGAATACAATGCATGTTTAAGTAGTTTTAACTTAATATTTACTTTTGATACTTTAGGACCCAAATCACCAAACCCATGGCATTATATTTTTGATTCTTTGTTGCAAATTTTTCAGATTTCAATTTTTTTTCTATTTTCACAAAACATGTCACCCAAAAAAAAAATCACTTGGTCCAGAATATCCTGTTCTCTCCAACCCGACCCCCCCCCCCCCCCCCCCCCCCCCTGAGCAAGCTAGGGAAGTGGTTCCCAAACTTTTTGTGCCCAAGGCACACCAAAGGACAAATTAAAATTTCAAGGCACACCTATTGTGCAAAATAGCCTTATAACACGTGTTATCACTAATATCATCTGTTTATCTGTTAAGTTTATAATTATTTACTAATGCCAAATAAGATGTGACAAAGACAACTATTCTAGTCATGAAATATTTATCAACAAAATAAATCACAAAAATATTTAAACTTTATCAAATTGGGCTTAATCAAACACACCCATTTCAACCAGACAGGTGAGGCAAAGGAAACAGAAATTCAGCAGAGAACTGTCCATGAGAAAGCTGCATGGTCCTGAATCTGACCCACAAATTATAACTAACATTTAGAATCAGGCTTTTTTTGTAAATATTCTGCCTACTAACAAATCAGTGGGACACATGTGCCTGTCGGGGCGCACAGATTTTTTTAATCCTTGGTGGCACGGAGGAGAGGGCCACTCGCAAGTCCTGCTCAACAGTGAGCCGTGACCTGGTCTTGTTCTTCATGTTGGTAGGTGGTGGGGAAATGAAGAAGTTGGTCGATAGCGTGGTGGGAGATGGTTGGATATTCTGATGCACAAACCAACCAAAACTGATCGAGTGTGAGCTCACTAAATTTCAGTTTCAGCGTGCGGTCCGCACGGAGCTCTGCGCTCTCCTCTCTCTCCTTCATAGTGAGCTTCTTGTTTGAGGACTCGGACTCCTGGTTGAATGGGTCTCGGATCCAGTCATTGTCCTCGATGTACGCCACAGGTCTGAAGGTGTTCGGCATATATAGCGCGCTCACTGGCTTTGATGTGTCACAGTCTAAATTAAATTCCCACCTGCGCAACTGCGCGAACAGCGAAATGTGGGATCCTCTTTCAGGATTTTTTAAATAGTTTTTAGATAAAGAGTTTGCCTCTGTATTATGGAATGAGTGCATTCAAAGTAGTATATAGTAAATTAAAATAATTATTTTTGTATAGTTGTATACTATATTGCAGTAGGCTATGGTTGTCACAAAATCCCACGGCACACTTGGACTTGCCTCACGGCACACCAGTGTGCCACGGCACACAGTTTGGGAACCACTGTGCTAGGGAAAGCAGGTCACCTAGTTGTTGAATCCCTCAGGTCCGAATCCCCCCCGTAAGGGGTGACCCACCCCCCTCCTCCCCGGGCCCACTGGGGAGGAGGGGGCTGTGATTGGTCCGTTCACTGAAGCCCGACGCAAATCCAAAACAGGTTCACGACTGCGTCCAAGCGTCTGCAGGGGCCTTGCGTTGAGTTAACCATAATCAGCCCTTCACTGAGGCGATGGCGATGGGGCCAATCGATGTCGAACCGAGGACGGAGCACCGGTTGGAAGCGGTTGAATCCGGTTTAATAGTTTCCCTTTCACTGCGCGGCACTTGCGCACCAAAAAAAAAACATAGTACTCAACATGTCCCATCTTCTCCTAGCTATCGACCTGTAGACGGGGAATGGGTTAACCTAGCGATTGTTCGTGCTTGGCACTTGGTTCTATGAACATCCTTACTGTACCTACAGAGATATATTGTTAAACCCCGACCCCCCCCCCCCCCCCCCCAAGGTTAACCTGAGAAGGAAGTTAAAAACCGTCCATCGTTTGAAATCCAAAACCAACTGTGCTTTTAAAAGATTAAAAAAGGTTTGTGTAAAAACAAATCACTAACACCTTTTTTTATGAAGGAGCGTGCATGAAGGACAATCCGAAACGTTGGGTAATTTAAGGGTATTCTTTTTATTTGAGGTGCAACTGTGTAGTGCAAACGAACGTCACATTTGTGAAGGGTCTGAGGAGCATGCACACGAGAACCACTGCTTTCCTATCTCCACCACCACCTTCTCCACCACCACCTCCTCCGAAGCACGCAGACAGAGTCGTAAAGGACAGAAAAATACCATCCAACGGGGGCAAAAAAAACAGCATCGTTCAGAGTGTTCGGGATGGGACGATGTTCACGTTACAGTGAGTCTTCGTTGGGTTGTGTGTGTGTGTGTCGCCGACGACAACAGCCTTTCCTGGTCTATCTCCACCTGGTCTGAGTTTACAGGTAGTAGTTCGACACCTGGCTAAAACCATAGATATATATACACACGCACGCAAACATACATACACACACAAAAGGAGGGTCACCTCATACATACAACAAAAAAAAGATAATAATACTTACAAAACAAAAAATATCATATATGCATCTATGGTGTCGCACCAGGCACTTGGCAGAGGTCAATCGGACATTGTACGGTTTGAATTCGGTTTAAACAGTCCCGTTGAATCCGATCCAAAGTCATTTTTTTCCAATATTAACCGAATCCGATACTGACTGACTTGACATAACGCAACACAGGAAAGAAGAGGTGCAGTCCGATACCAGTCCTTGGTGTTGCCCTGCCAAATACATGCGATTCCCAAAGTAATTGTCCCAACGTCGTTTCGGTTCCTTTCTCCAGTGGACATGGAGGTGGGGGGGTCAAAAAGGCGGGAAGGGGACAAAATGGTCGTCGATGGGGAGACTCAAACCGGGGAGAAAGTGACAGATGGATAACAAGTGACTGATGTGCGTACAGCCCAAACCTCCACCTCAAACGAAAAAAATAAAAATTCACAATAAAAGCTCCTCATTGAACGCCCTTTCAAAAATAAGAGTACGTTGAGATGGCTGGCCCTGCGCCTCCCATACCAGATGGGTGGTATTCAGAGTGTCCTCTCCGTTTGTTCTAGGCCTTTCTTTATTTATTTATTCAAAAGCCCCTGCTACTGGTCCCCCATTGGTCGGTTTAGTGTCGATGACAAAAAGTGCTAAAACGTAAAAGTATGAAAGAAAAAATAATTAAGTTGCTAGGTAAAAGCTTCGAGGTCGGGGTGGAGGGAGGGGTGAACGCATCCAAGGAAAGGGGGGGGGGGGGGGGGCTGTGGTTAGGCCCCGGTTGCAGCATCTGCCCATGCAAAAGTCCTTGCCTGCAGGGAGGGTTTCCTAACGACGGTATCGGTGAGAAGACGGCCAGAGCGTCCAATTCCCCCCCCGAGAATCAAAAGAAGAAATCGTCTGTGTTGTTCCCCGAGACTGGTACAGCGATGCCTCTCCCCCCCCCAGCATCCCCCCTCCTCCTCCCAGGTCGTCATGCCGATTGTCAGGAGCGCATCACAAAACGTACACACACTTTACGGCTAAGCTTTGCGCACAAGCCCGTATTTTTGGTGTGTGTGTGTGTGTGTGTGTGTGTGTGTGTGTGTGTGTGTGTGTGTGTGTGTGTGTGTGTGTGTGTGTGTGTGTGTGTGTGTGTGTCCGACACCAAGAGTTTCTTGAACATGATCAGGTGGGGGGGGGGGGGAGAGGTCACGAACCACGAATGTGCAAAAATAATAATCCCAAAAATCGAAAGATGGGCTTCGTCCGATAATTTCTCGGGAGGGGGGGGGGGGGGTTAGCTCGATCACTGCACCACCCCCCCACACATACCTCCTCCTCTTCCTCCTGGTTAACCTTCCTCATCGGAGCAGAACGAGGCGACGACGTGACGGTTGCTATGCCGACGGGCCTGAGTTCTGCACGGCTGGCGATGGCGGCGGCAGCACCGGCGGCGAGCTCCCGGCTGAGACCCCACCCCCTGCTCCAACTCCGCCTCCAGCCCCGCCCCCGACTCCTCCCCCCCCCCCAGTGGGGGAGCAGTCGCTCTGAACCTGGGCGTGGAACTGGGCCATCTGCTCGGGGCTGGCGAGCGTCTTGAGGAGGCTGTTCTCGGTCTCCAGCTGGCTGTTCTTCTCCAGCAGCTCCTTGATCTGCTCCTTCAGCACCTCCACCTCCTCGCGCACCGCGTACATCAGGTGGCTCTTCACCAGGTCCTGGGGGGGGGACAGAGAGGGAGGGTGGAGGTTAGCGCTAGGCATCGACCAATATATGTGCATCAGCCGATTCTTTTTCTTTTTATATATATTTTTTCTCGGCACACGGGTTCAATAAATGCTCCTATTTAAATAGAGACTTGTAGCATTTCTTAGGGAGCAAAAGCAGTATCGGCTAAAGGAAATCGGTATCGTGCATCGGTCATCGGCCAAGGCTGATGAAAATCTGTATCGTCATCGGCCCTAAGAAAATCCATATCGGTCGATCCCTAGTTAGCAGGCTAGCTTGTTTGTTCGTTCGATTATTCATTCATTCATTCGGTGCTGTGCCCGTCCGTCATCTCTAAGCACCGTGCGGAAAAAAATGATGACCAGTAGTGTTAGCTGAGCTTGCTCTTTCATTCAATCATTCAGTGTGGTGCTCACCCGGCGTTTAACACTGCATAAAAATGAGGACCAATGATAGCGTTAGCATGATAGCTCATTCATTCAGTGAATTTTCTTTTCAGGTTTCGTGTTAGCGTTTTAGTGCTAGCCAGCTAGTAAAACGATGACCAGTGGTGTTAGCGTTAGCATAAGCGTGCTAGCAAGCACCTTCATTCAGTGTTGTGCTCGTCGGGATGATGTCTGCGTTAGCATGCTAGATACCTAGCTCGTTCACTCAGTGCTCATCTAGCATTTCTTAGCATTGTGGAGAAAACGATGACCGATGGTGTAAGCGTTAGCATTAGCATGCTAGTAAGCTCGTTCATTCCTTCAGTGTTGTGCTCGTCAGGTTTGGTGTAAGCGTTAGCGTGCTATTCATTCATTCATTCTTTCAGTGTGGTGCTCATCTAGTGTTTCTTAGCACTGTGCGGAAACGATGAGCGATGATGTTGGCGTTAGCGGACTAGCTCATTCATTCATCACTGACTTATTCATTCATTCAGCGTTGTGTTGAATCAGCGGAATGGCGCACAAAATGACCAATAATCTGTTCAAATTAAGTCACCTTCATCCTTCAACAAAAGGGTGGCCGATGACAGGAAAAGATGTGTATATTCTACTCAATTATATTTCTATTCAGTATCTATTTAAATAATCACCCCCAGGACATGGACATCCACATTGAGCGGTTGGATGTGGATGTCCATGTCCTACAGGCTGCAACCAGACATTATAGGTCTGCCGCACGCTCCTGCTGCTTCTAGAGCCTCCGCGCCAGAGGAGAGGATTTGCGTGTAATAATGTGAGCGCCTCTCTCTCCCCTCAGCCGGGACCAAGCCCCACTCCCTCCCTCCCTCTCTCTCTCTCTCCCGCCGGGTGAACGCAGAGGGAACAAAATGTTCCTGAGCCGGGTGGGAGGAGCAAATCAACCGTCGAGTTATTTATACCGCGCCGTCGCGAGGCTGCGGCTTGCCTAGCAACACGCGAGGAGAGAAAGAGAGGGAGACAGATCGACAGAGGGAGACAGAGCGACAGAGCGAAAGAGAGAGAGATCTCTAGGACTCGCGGTGTTTGAACAGGTGCGAACTCACCACCACCACCAAAAAAAAAAAAAAAGGGAATCACATCCGGAGTGGAAACCAACATCGTTGTGAGACAAAAAAAAAAATACGCGAGCTGGGACAAGAAAGGCGCGAGTTTGAACAAGATTGCATTTTTTTTTTTTTTTGCGTGGTTAATAATATATTTGATAGAATCGTTTCTATTCAGGCACAGAAATTACTTCTGGTCTAAGATTTGCCTTTTTTTGGGTAGGGAAACTAGAAAGCTAAACTTAAGGAACCAATAATGTAAGATAAAAAATATATATCCGAAAGAGTTAAGACTATGTAGGAATCATACATGATGTGGTTACATAACACTGAATCCATCATGTTCATAGCATCCAACGGCTGAGCGAGGGGCACACACACACAATGACGATAAACACAGACACACGCACACAATGACGATAAAACACACACGACAACAACTCACCATTGCCTGTTCGATCTTGTTGTCAATGGCCACCACACTGGCTCCCGACGAACTGAAACACCAAAAACAAAAAGTACATCTTTAATCCATATCCTTATTAACATGTTTATGAACAGGTTATGAAACCCATGAAACCATGACAACGGGCCGATCTCCGTCCACGACCCACGTAGACATTGCGATGGGGACACAGTGTACGTTGGGGGGCTTTTCTCTGCCTTTGTCAATAGACCTGAGAACCGCAGCTGTGTGTGTGTGTGTGTGTGTGTGTGTGTGTGTGTGTGTGTGTGTGTGTGTGTGTGTGTGTGTGTGTGTGTGTGTGTGTGTGTGTGTGTGTGTGTGTGTGTGTGTGTGCGCGCGTGCGTGCGTGTAACATTTATTGTTATGCTCAGTCAATCTCGGGATGTACATTCTGAATCGAGGACGAATGAACGAATGATTGATCGAATGAATGACACGGCGCTCCCCGCGAGGGTCTCGCGGCGCGGGTTCACCTTCACGCGCGTCTCTTTCCCGTCGGTCATTTACCTGTGCTCGAGGCGGAGCGCGCCGCTCTCCTTCCCCAGCACGGAGGACAGCAACGAGATAGAGAAACTCCTCAGTTGCAACACGCCGAGGTCCATAGCCGACGCCGCGTAACATCGGGCACTCATGCCGCCCCGTCCATGAACGCCCGCACGAAAAGAACGTCGAAAAAGTAGAAACCTTCCGAGGTGCGGAATATAAAACGCATTATTTGTGGGCAGGGAGGCGTCGCAGCGGACTGCTGCCTGCTTCCGCCTGTGTGTCCGGTTTTTTTCCGGGGCGAGACGCAAAAAAAAACAGGGCTCGCGACCCCAGGAACAGCCTGCTTGGGCACCGCTTGAACACAAAGACTGGAGAGAAGCGGTTGCAACCGCGCGAGCCTAGGAGAGCTGCAGAGCGCGAGCGCGAGCTCAGTGCATAATTTATGCACGACAACAGCGCCACGGCGCCACCGGATTGGCTGACTGAGCCAGGGAGCCTGCGCGTGACCCGAGGAGCATTCGCGTGAGCTTGCCCAGGAGCGTGCGCGTTACCATCGTTTCCCACAACCTGCAGTTCCTTTCAACCGCTTTGGACCGGAACGTCACACGTATGAGATGATTGATAATAACTAATAATTAAATATTTGCGGCGTATACGGTCATTTGTGCGTTTGTTATTTATTCCCAGATGAATACATTAGACGTTGTATTGATACATTGTATTAATACATTACATTATATTAATACAATGTATTGTATTAATACAATGTATTGTATTATACATACGTTGTATTAATACATTGTACATTATACATTACTAATTTCAATAGTAACGTTTTGTTTTATTTAAAACCATATTAATAACGTAAAACATTAGCTATATTAATGGGTTGCCATGATATAAGTTAGAGGAAGCCAGACAACCATATCTGAATGTGTAGTTTAAGAAAGATGCCTCACTCCCAATGAACCAACTGTGATTTAACGTTACCATAGAATAAACCCTTGCATCCCAAACAGACAACCTTGGAAAACGTTAAATGCACATTGTGTGTGTGTGTGTGTGTGTGTGTGTGTGTGTGTGTGTGTGTGTGTGTGTGTGTGTACAAGTATGTTCATGTTTGTGTATACGTAAATGTGTATATGTAAGTGTATGTATGTGTAATTTGTGTGTACGTGTGTGTTTACAACCATGTGTCTGTTTATGTCAGGTGTGTGTGTCTCACAAACGTCTATATCAGGGGTGTCAAACGTACGGCCCGTGGGCCGGATCAGGCCCGCGAACGGGTTTAATCCGGCCCGCGAGATGATTTTGTGAAGTACAGTATTGTAAAAGAATTTTTTTTTTTTTATAAAAATCCTTCCTAGCATTACATGGATTGCATTGACTGGCACTGATTAATTTGTTGTACATTGAACTACTGGACAATTGTGTGTAACTGGAAGTCGCTTTGGAACTTTATACCGGGGCTGAGCAGGGAGCAAGTATAAACAGGTAGTGCAGCTAGCCCGGAGCTACCATGTCGTTCTGCCTTATACTTTCAACATTATGCGCTTTGGCACTCTCATTGCCCCAAAATATCTCTGTCAAAAAGACGAAAGGTGGACACAGAGTGCTGAGTTTTCCAAGAAAAATGGTCATCGTCCTTTTTATTCACGGAAGTAAATGGGAAACCTGTGTTTGGTGTGCTCACAGCATGTTTAATTTTACATAATTATGCCATATTTTTACCGGTCCGGCCCACTTGGGAATAGATTATCCTCCATGTGGCCCCTGAGCTAAAATGAGTTTGACACCCCTGGTCTATATAGTCTCCTTAATGCTAACAAGTCCAGTTCAGATCAAGGGGGCGGGCTTTCTGTCGCCGATGTGCTATCATCTTTATTGGCAGGCTGCGCCAACATGCTACGCACATGCTTAGGACCCTAGCACGCCAAGGCCTTTGTATACTCCGAGCACTGACAAATGCCCGTCTATAGACCTCTGAAGATAAGTCTGAGTTCTAGGTTTTTTTTGTGTGTCTGTGCAAGCGTGAGTCTGTAAGTGTGTATTTTTGTGTGAGTGTGTAAGTGTCTGTGTGTGAATGCGTGTTTTTCTGTATGTGTGTGCAAGTATAGGCGTGTATTTTTGTATGTGTTCGGGAGTGCGTATGTGTGTGTGTACATAAGTGTGTGTGTTTGTGCGCATGTCGCCTCTCATCGCCCGGTCTCACCCTATGCTCGCCCATGCGTCTCATCCATCCTCCATCCTGATTGGCTGAGATCCGCCCCACCTCCCTCCCACCGCCGGTCGTAGTGTTAACCGTCAGCAGCGATTAGGCTAATCCGTCCAATGGGGTGAGTTGTCTGCGACCACACACCCCCTCGCACGCCTCGTTAAGCCCGGCCTCGCCCATAATCTGACCAATCAGGGACGAGAGCATCCAGGGGCTTCCTTCCATCGTATCCAATCAGAATTGCTCGTGTCCGGCTCGCCTTCTGGCTTCTTTGTGTGCGTCCCGCTCCCCCCTTTGCGACAGTCGACCCTCCCACCTACACACCCCCTCCGCTCCATCTCCCATTGGCTCAAGGCGTCTTAGCTCCGCCCCTCCGCTCCCACCCCAAGCGACTAGTGTGGATGGTGTACGAGAATTGTTGATGCTGTGAAGCCATACTTGCGACCATGTCCCCACCCTCCCTCCCTCCCACACCTACGCGGTAATCGACGCGCGCACACCGACGCAGTGACTGCATAACGACACACCAACGTCGTCAACATGTTACCCACAATGCAATGCGCACACAGGACTAAACACAACCGAGACAGAGAGGCAGCAGCACACGCATACAACATGAAACGGCAAACGTGGTGACCCACACACACACCATGGGTTTAACGGTACACAAAAGTCAGGGTTCGGTATGTACCTCTGTTTTGAGGTCACGGTACGGTACAGGATGGTACAGTTTATAGTTAAAGGGGAAAATTTAAAAAAAAAATGCTTGTTTGTCAACAACGGAGAATGGCAGTAAATCAGCAGCAATGAACACACCAATAAACTTGGTTATGGCATTTGCATTTCTGAATTCCCAGACAGGGGTTGTTGAGATAGTGGCAACAACCCCTTCTGCTCATAGCTGAGCAGACTAGAATACCTACCGTGCCAAATCGTATATAAGGTCCGTCCTATTTACTGGAGGAGTGAACAAAGTATCCGTTGCATAAGAACCTTACGGGAGGGTAATGGTTGTTCCAGGTATTAGTCAAACCCTCAGGCGTTACTAGTGAAACAAAGTTATGGCTTGTGAAAAACTTTATATTTGGATTGTAAAACGCATGAAAAAGTGTCTATGTGACCGTGACCGTGGTATAAGCGGTGACCGTGGTATAAGCGGGATAAGGCCCTTCGAGGTGTCCAACATTGGTTCCGTCCGTTAATTCTTGTTTATTTGAATGGAAAAAAAACGTAACGGCCCAAATGTTAAAAATCGGCTTTGACCATCAGGAACGAATAATCTAATATTCGGACCCATCACTATCTCACACACACACACACACACACACACACACACACACACACACACACACACACACACACACACACACACACACACACTATTGTGGACCTCAGCAGAGCACAGACCGTGCCAAAGTCAGGCAAGGGGACGCTGTCGAAAGGAGGGAAGAATCTACCACCATTCCCCTCGTTCGACCAATCGGTAAGAGTGCCGTGTGAGGCTAGGACTAAATGGCCGCCCGATGTGACCTACGTCACTCTGCATCGTACGCACGCAGTGACGCCTCTGACCTGGGGAGAACACCCACAAGGTATATGTTATCTGATCCGTCCGGATCATATTGCCAGTATGAATGAACGATAGAAAGAAAGTCAAATATGGGGGGACCTAGCTAGGTATTAATGGACTGCATGGTTGCATTTATAAAGCGCTTTTCTAACCAGTGGCCACTGAAAGAGCTGTACAATATTGCCGAACATTCACGCACACTTTGACACGACGGCGGAGTCAGCCATGCAGGGCGATAGCCAGCTCGTCAGTGAGCAGTTAGGGATAGAACTAGCAACCTCCCGGATACTTGTCAACCCGATCTACCTCCTGAGCCACATGCCGCATGTGATCATTTATAATCCTAGTAGTACAGACTCTGTACTACACTGAACCATCATTTATTAAACACTATATTATTATAGAATTGATAAACAAGCAGATTCTCAAAATAGCACCTGGAACAATTAATTTGTGCAATTTTAACCATAAATATCAAAAAAGTAATCAAGTGCTAAACAAAATTGTCAAGGGAAACAACATTGAAAAAGTGTGTGCAATTTAATCTTCTGAAATATTCTGAACTAAAGATCTTTTTTGTTATTATTTTGCACACTCTAGGTAAGACGTTCCATCTCAAGGTTTTCCAGGTTTGAGACCTTGAATACTTTATTATAATTTTTTCCTAATTTTCTGCACGACCAATGACAATGTGACATCAAGACGGTACATCATAGATGGTGCTCAATACTAGTAGTAGTAAGTGTCCATTCATTGCAGATCAGCTTCTGATTCCAGCTTCCTTAAGCTGCCCTGTTTGTGTGAGTGAGTGAGTGTGCACGAGTGAGTGTGCGCGTGTGTAAGTGTGTGCAGGCATGTGTGTGAATCCAATGGAGGGGGTGACCCAGATATTATCTAACCCGTTCATTCGAACACGTATGAATGCTCTGAGCGATGGTTGGATAACCGCCAAGCACATAGCAGCACACGACGCTACGCCCATACAGACTGCATCCAGCGATGACCACGGACAGGACGAGCCAATCAACAGCCTCATCCAAATCAACCATAGTAACTAATAATAACAATAATAAAAGCTTTTCTAGGACTCAGTAGCTTTTCACTGAGGGGTATGGTAATCGTTGAACTCAACCCGTAAACAAATCAATCAAAATCATTACTTAACAAGACACTAAACTCAAACTTATTATGTGTACATTTGTAAAGATTTAGGTTATTCTTGAGGACCCTCGCAAGAGGAAGCAGAACAAAAGTTTTACTGTAACTTCGGTTGAACAATCCTAATATATCAAATCAACATTTTCAGATGAATTACAATATTTCATTGCATTGCTATTTTTTATTTGTTTCATTATATGCATTTTTTTTTATTTTGCCTTTGTTTTCTTTTGCTATATTATTATTTTATTTAACAAAGCATTTTGAGTCTGCTGATGTTTGAAAAGTGCAACATAAATAAAGTTGCCGTGCTTACAATATCTAGGGTTCGATCTATCGAGCAAAAAATTACGTGTGACTTGGGTTACCATGGGGCTAAGTTTTGAAGCAGGACGTATAATCAAATAAATAGCCATAAACAAAGTCTTCACCATCGCATTGTGGTCGAGACTGAAAGTGTTGACCGCCACATGACTAGTGGCAGGCCCGGGGTATGGGGAGTTCACCAGCGTTCAATAAGGTTTACAATAATGACCGCTACCTGGAAAAAACACAGACAGACGCACACGCACACACACTTTTGTTGCTCACGAGGGGGCGTGCAAGGCCTATTTCTCCTCTCCGTCTCGCTCTGTACGCCAGATTCCTGTATGGCTACTCGGCAATTCCAGATGTTTGTAAACAATAGGCGTCAAGATACCTCCGGGTGGCAGAACGCGAGCGGCTTCCACTGACTTGAAGCCTTCTGGCCGGCTACTGTTAACATAGATACATAGTTAAAAACGTTGTTGTTGATCTGAATTTGAAACGATGACAAAAAAGATACATATATATATATATATTAATGAGACGACCCATAGCAGCCCGCAAGAACAAATCATTAATTTACTCTATTTTCTCGATCTCTCTGCCCTGGTCAAATTACATGGAAGAGTTTGTTTACTAATGGTTGGAGAACACTTTGGCTTTTGCCACCCGGAAGAACGTATAGTGACGTCATGGTGAATTGTCGTATTGGCTTTGCTTCCTTCTGAATCGGCTGCATGCCAATAGTGGTGTGAGCGGTTGTCTCTTTCCGCTCAAAACCAGAGAGAGGCACTAACCCGATGAATCCGTGTTTTAAGAACCAACCAATCAATATTCAACAACACATTTACTAATGAAATTGTTGGCAATTAGCTAATTTCCCACCCACATTAAATCCATAAATGCTTGAGGAAAGTGAAAACCGAAAGAAAATCAATCTTTTAATATCCCTTACAAGATGCCTTTTGAAAGCGCAGAGGCTTTTACCCAAAGCGACTTACAACGGTTCAATCACACACCGACGGCAGAGTCAACCATGCAGGGCAACAGCCAGCTCGCCAGGAGCAGTCGGGGTGAGGCGTCTCGCTCAGGGGCACCTCGACATTGGACTAGGAGTAGCCGGGGATCGAACTAGCAACCCTCCGGTTACCAGCCAACCTGCTCTGCCTCCCGAGCTACTCGACGCATGCAAAGTGGCTCCTTGCATTTCCTGATTCGTAACAGCCAGACCTCATAGTAACAGCCGGGGAACACGGAGACACCCGAACAAAGGCTCAAACTGTTCATGTTTTGGAATAGGATATATTCTCTTTGCCAAACGCACGTTAATAAGACCACACAGGAGAAGACAGGCCGTGTGAATCTGTCGTCACCCCGAGACGCAAAGCCTTGTGTAATCAAATCAACGTTCGCCATCACATCACATCTTATTATTTTCACAGCATAACAGTCAAGTCTCTTGACTGACTACTGCATCTCCCTCTCCCCTCAGCATATCCCTCGCTCTCAGTCTCTACCCCTTTCCTCAGTACCTCTTTCTCTCCTCAGTGTATCTCAATAGTAGAGTAGCAGTATAGTACAATAGTCTCTCCCCCACTTTCCCCCCTATCTCACCCCCTCCTACAACCACACAGAGCAGACTGAGAACCAACATTAATCATGGAAAAAAAGTCCAAACACAACGATGTAAAATAACCTCTCTCTCCCTCTCTCCACACATCACAACCTCAGCGGCTTCATCATCATCATCATCACAGGAGGGGCCGCAGCCTAACTAAATAAATCATTCTGGAAGCGGTGGGCGGAGATTGCAGAGATGCCGTGCTGACGTTTCTCATTCGGAGCAAACATCACAGATGAAGAGATTACCCCTCTGAACGGCCCCGTGTTCTTCCAAAGAAACACAGGACTGAACATGAACATCCACATTTACATTGAGGTCGTTTCTAAGACGCTGTTATCCAAAGAGACTTAAATCGTAGCTTTAGTTCCACGTTTTTCGCAACGCAAGGGGATTTACTGACCCATACCGTCCTTGCGGGCCTGACGCGCGCCTCCCAAAAAGTGTCACCTTTCGACGAGGCAACACAGCAGCAAAGGGCTGTGATTGATCCGCTGGCGTTAACCCGATGCAGAATCAAACCAGGTTCAGGACTGTGTCGAAGCGTCTGCGTGGTCCCTGCGTTGCGTCGACGTGGAACCATCACTGAGCTTTTACGACGGTTCACGCAACGACGGTGCAGTCGACCACGCCAGCTCGTCAGGAGCAGTTCGGGCAAGGTGCCTTGCTCAGGGACACCTCGACACTCCGCTTAGGATGCGCCGCTGATCGAACTAGCAACCTTCCGTCTGGGAGCAGTTCGGGCGAGGTGCCCACACGGTACCCTCCGGGCCAGCGTCCTCTAGGAGTGAACCAAGGTGAATCTCATGGTACAAACCGAATGATGCAACCTCAGCATCCAACGATGCAACAGCCACACAACATGGCGGTGTTTAGGTCTTGGCTTTAGGCTCGCTAGGCGGTCTTGCAGTGTGTGTGTTTCTCATATGGCTCTGCTTTCAGAATAAACAAAGCCGACCCACGGTGATGAGGGAGGCTGTGGCTATGAGATCCCAGAGAGAGAGAGAGAGAGAGAGAGAGAGAGAGAACGAGAGAGAGAGAACGAGAGAGAGAGAGAGAGAGAGAACGAGAGAACGAGAGAGAGAGATAGACAGTTAGACAGACATGAGCAAGAAAGTGAGACAGAGAGAGGGAGAGACAGATGAGGCCCCCTGTTTTTGTTTATCCACGCTCTGTAACAGTAGTAGAGAACGGGGGACCTCCTTGGGTCGTCCTGTGTTGTTCTTCACAGGAAGGCCTCATGCTCTACTGAGAATCAGGCACAGAGCTGTTCTCATGACCAAAGGAGAACGCACTCATTTCCCACAGAATGACAGTAGGCATTTGCATGGTCCTACAGTGACATCTAGTGGCGGAACGGGGGACACTGCAACAACAAGGCACTGGAATTGAGGTCTCTAGTTTGAAAACTCATATCACGTATAGCTATTTGACGATAAACATCCATGGACACAGGCCTACAGCACGTTAATTAAATGTTAATCATAGGTACAGTCTCAAAGGGCTTTATAGGCTAAATATGTATGACATTAATTCTATTCAATTTCGATCGCATAGCACTTAATCACAGGTAGTCTCAAAGGGCTTACCAGGCCATATATGATATACATACACCCCCTGACCCTAACCCCTCAGAGGGCAAGAATAAACTCCCTTAGTTAGCATCAATTGAGTTTTTTACTCAAAATTGTCTGAGTACATAAGGAAACAGATAGAAACTACCGTAGTTGGCATGTGTGGTCTAACGGTATTACAGTATATCAGGAGTTCTTTGAAATAACAAAGGTATGATTTAAAAACCTTTGATTCAGTCCAAATTACAGACAATCTTTTCTTTTTAACGTTCTTATCTCATATTTTATCATGTTGGTGGGTATTTTAGCAAGGTCTAAAGAGATACTTCACCGGAGGGAATATGAAGGTTTTATGAATTAAATAATTCAATGTATTATAAATGTAAAAAAAAAAAATTGAAATCGGTTCATCCTAGCCTGAAAAAAGGCAGAAAGAGTGTTTTCATGGTCTCTCTGGCTCAAAGTCAGAAAACCTCCAACTACCACAGTGCATTGCGCTCGCTGCCCCGCCCACCTGTTTCCGGTCTCCCGTCCCCCTCAATCCCCCTCAGTACCCGAGCTCCCGCCCCCTCTCATTCCTTACTGGTGGAAAAATTGGCGGCAAATTTGCCACCTAAAGTGTGTTGTAGTCCTCGGCCCTTCTAGCTGGACAAGAGGTTTCTTCCGAAATGACGTCAAACGCGTCATTTGACGTAATTTTGGGAGAAAATTTGATGAGAAAAAATGGGCCAAGGGGAGACTGGTTTGGACTGATATTTATTTATATATTTATTTATATTACAATAGCGATTTTATAATGATAGAACGCCGGTCCTAAATGGGTGAAATATCCCTTTAAACAGGATGTATCTCTACACCGTCCACAAAGGAATATTCGCCGTTGCATTGTTCAGACTGAAATAGGTGAGTTCAGAATCACTCAATTGCAGTTTACGTCCTTTTTTTTTTTTAGTGAGTAAGATATTGGATATTGAACATTATTCTCCCTCCCAATGATAGCGCCGATGTCATATACCGAGCCAGGAGACTGTTGGGCAGCAACACTCTTTCGCTAAAGAGACATGGTTTGGTCAATATTTCTACACAGTTAGAATTACAAAGTAACCTGCGCTCAACAATATCCTGGGGAAAAATGCAATAAACCTGATAGGTCTCAAGTATAAAATGCTCCCTATGGATACAAGAATAAAATCGTTGTTTCGAAGCTTACCCCAATGGCTCTAAAAACAGCGCATGTTAAAGTGACTTAAATGACAATACAGGTTAAACTGACTTTCAATGTTGGTAAATTGTTTTAACTATCGTAGACTTAATTCAAACGACGAAATGAGATTCAGACCGATTCTTTGGAAGAAAGGCTCATTTATTAATCTCATTATTCTTTGGGCACAATTCTCAGAGCATTGTAGGCTAGCTAATGTTGTATATGCTACTACAATGACTTCCATCTTTTACACATTTCATTTGTATTTTATTGTATGATATTTTAAACAAATATCGGTGAAGTAAGACTTCGCCAAAAATGCCTCAAAATTACATTCAACATTCAACAGTCAACATTCAAACCCAAGTAACATCCTACAGCACTACTCTGCTTTGTCTGAAATGCCCTTCTCAAATGCAGCACTGTTCAAAAGTTTGGGGTCATTTTTTGTCCTTATTTTTAAAAGCAAAGCACCGCTTTTTTCATTGAGATAACATAATTTATTAGAACAGTCTAGACATTGTTAATGTGGTAAATTACTATTCTAGCTGGATACGGCAGATTTTTAATGGAATATCTACATACGTGTACAGAGGCCAATTTCAAGCAACCATCACCCCTGTGTTGTAAAGGTACATTGTTTAATCATGTTAAAAGGCTAATTGATGATTAGAAAACCCTTGTGCAATTATGTTAGCATAGCTGAAAACTTGAATAAAAGTGGGAGTTTTTGTGGAGAAATACCACAGTAAAAGAAGATATCGCCAAAGCCTTTTCAAATGAGTAATTTTTCGAACGTCAATATCCAACTCAAGTAGCATCCAACATCACTACCTCTCTGCTTGGTCTGATACACCCCCCTGAAGTCAATAATCATACTGTTTAACGTGCCAGAAGGATTCTTAACCCATGCTTTAGTAGTAGAATCTTGTGAGGTCAATGCTGTGTCAAGGCTTCAACAGGACAAGCCTTCTCACTCTAGAGGTTATCCATACCCTGCATTTGTTATCCTCTTCGCCATAACAGCAAGGGTTCTGCTTTGACAACAAAGGCAATGCCATCGGATCCCCGTCTAAATAACATGAGGGCATGTGCTCGGTGCCAGCACACCACAATGAGTGCGTAACTCTAGGGGTCGATTTACCCTAAGGAGGAAGAGCGGGTGGATTTGTAACCGGAGAGGTTGCTAGTTCGATGCCCGGCTCCTCCTAGCTGAGTTTCGAGGTGTCCCTGAGCATGACGTCTCCCCCTGACTACTCCTGACCAGCTGGCTGTCGCCCTGCGTGGTCGACACCGCCGTCAGTGTGTGAATGAGTGTGTGAACTGTTACAAGTCACTTTGGATAAAAGCATCACCAAAATGCCTCAATGTAAATGTAATACTCTGATACTATGCACAGGAACTGTCAGTGTGTTGAAGTCTCGTCCCCTGATTACAAATCAGCGTGGAATAGAGCGAGTTGTTCCCAGAGGCTTCCACCCCAAACCCACCACCGATTTGTCTTTGCCCACATTTAGCGCATTCAAATAAGGGCTGAACGATTAAACGACATTGCAATGTAATAGAACGTGATTTGCAAATCGCGAGGGCTGCGAAAAAAAAGTAACTTGTGGAACTCTTACTGACTGGAGATCTGTCAGATTCTTCTTACAGTTAGTTAAATAAAGATGTTATAATATTAATTCATGCATCAATTCATCTCAACACATAGGCCGGGCCTAAAGGAAAGAGCAGTTTATATGTTGACTGCTTCCAATGTCGTGTTGGTCATACTATAGAATGACTTATTGCTTGTTTAGTAAATTATTATAACACAAGGAACTTCAAAAAATAATAAAATCGCATACTAAATCGGTCGAAATGATCGCAATTCGACTATTTCCCAAAATCTTTCAGCCCTAATTAATGAGGAAACAGGTCTACCAAAAGTGCACCGTGGCCCGCTGCGTTCTCTGACTTGCCCGGTTCATAAGAAAAATATTAACATGTGGATGAATCTAGTACTTTGTGCAGTCTACCTTGTAGTCAAAATAACCCAATTACTGTAATGTGTGGTTTGTTTGTCAGCTTTGAAAGAGAATCAAGGGCACAGCGCAGAGAACCCTCGTATGTTGCGTTTGCATTTACAAGAACGGCCCATACAGTGTTCTACATAACAGCTGCATCGGGACCTCACTGTTTTTATGAATAGCTGAAACCCGGAGAGTGAAACTAATGATCCTAATCAGCTCGGACACACACACACCTGTTAGATAATGACCTGACTGCCTTTTTTTTTTTAATTGGTGGAAGTGATCTAATCAGCTATGACACACACGCACGCACGCTTGCCGCACCCCTGCAGCAAATCACATGGAGGGTGAAACCCGTTTTTCATGACCCCTGGCTCTCCGCAGACGAGATCACAGCTGACTGGTGGGGGCGGTTAGCCGCCACGCCAGATTAGCATTAAACCGGCGCATAGCTGTGTCCCACGGTGTCAGCGACACCATGACTACGCTACTAGTCTGTCTCATGACGAACAGAACAGAGTACGACGATGCTTTAAAAGACCACAGCCGAAAGGGCACCGGGTTCAATGACATCCCCCGTCGCCTGTAGTCAAGGCGACAAGCCTCCATGCTCCGTAGAAACTTCACCAAGGGTCACTTTGGCTGTTTGTTATGAAGCCATGGAGCCCAGGCTTTTATCGAGACGCCTCCCTGATGCCAGCCACCTGATTGGCCGGGCGTGGTCACATGGTGTCCGTCCTCAGCGACAGCAGAGAGTGCGTCAGCGCCCGTGTGTTGACGAGCAACACCGCAGCAGCTGGCAAGGGGAGGGGGGGGTCATAGTGTTTGGAGGTTATGTATCCCAAACAAAACGCAGACGCATGCCAGTCGTCACCGGCCCGCATCGCACGAGTATCTTTCGTAGAAACCAACGTCACGACTTTACACAGCCTTCGTCACTGTAGGGCTGAACGATTAATTGAATTCAAATTTAAATGGGGATGTAATAGAACGCAATATGCAAATCGCAAAGGCTTTGATTAAAATATTAAAAAAACTTTTTAACAGTTAAATAAAGATGTTATAATATGAATTCATCTCAACACATCGGCCTGGCCTACAGGAAAGAGCAGTTTCCAATGTTGTGTTGTTCATACTCAAGAATGATTTATTGCTTGCTTAGAGAATAATGAATAAGATATGGAAGTTAATAGATTAAAAAAAATCACTTATTAAATTGCAATATTGGTCAAAGTAATCGCAATTCAATTTTTAGCCCAAATCGTTCAGCTACTATGAGGCGCTGGGGATCGAACCGGCAACCTTCCG